>NC_092204.1:29104473-29220341 GCF_043381705.1 Parasteatoda tepidariorum
TTTTCAAAAATTAAGATTGATTTTTATGTTCTCTGTTTCGCTTTTCGACATTTTCAAAAACGTTCTTGATTGGCCTTATTTTTTAGAGTTAATTTAAGAATATGTTTTTCCAGGAAATATTATTCTGAGCATTGAAATGTTAGTTTCAGTGTTGCTATGCTGCTAAAAGATTTTGCTATTTGGCCCCAAGTGTACTGTCCTCAATCGATTTTTTTTTCTCTTTTTTTGCCGAATATTCATTTTTTGACCAAATCGCAATTCATTCCCACATTCGACCAAATCATATTAGTTGTGGAAAAAATAACCAGGCTTTACGATAAAACTGTACCGAAATACCGTATCAAAAAGTGATTATTTAATTGTGCGATTAACAATCACGTATCTTAGTAACATCATAGTTAAATAAAGGGATCATCCAAGTCATGTGGAAAAGTATAGAAATAATAGGTGGGAAATTACTTATATTTATGCTGAATTGAGCACGAATAAAGCTTGTCAAATGCACGACTTAAAATTTGCATGTCGTAATAGAATAATTGAAATTTTTTATGATACGTGGGAACGCATAGCAATAACTGCCGAAAAATATTGTTGAAAAAAAGAATTTCAAAAAAAAGATAAAAAATCACTTAGATTTAAGATGAAATCGTCACAAATAAAGTGCACCAAAAAGTGATTATTTAAATGGGCGATCTAAAACTCGCATCGTAATAAAAATTCGAGATTTTCGAAATCACGTAGAAATAACTGTTTAAAAAAATCATTCATATTTACCATAAAATCGGCTTAAAGAAAGCGCGTTAAACGTACATTTACTAAAGAATCTGTTAAAATTGATTGTGTCAAAGCGTGATGACTTAAAAATGCGATTAAAAATTCCCATTTTTAAAATTTTTTTTATTGTGTTTAGAAGCTCTCGCGGGCCGCACTTCAATAGTCGAAGGGCCGCATTTGGCCAGCGGTCCACAGGTTGTGCACCCCTACGGTGGCGTTAAAAACCACGTGAGAGAGCTTGGAAACAAAACAGAAAGAACGAGAAAGATCCGCGGGTGTTTTATAAAAAGGGCCGCCGGCAGTATTGGACAAATTCAAGGACCTATCAAGTTTTTCAAGGACCTAAGACGTTTTTCAAGCATCTAAATTTAGTAAAAAAAAATTCAAGGACTCTCAAGGACCGTGGGAACCCTGTTTATATATTTGTATAAATTTATCAATACGGTTACAAATAACATGTATAGATTTATAATTATAATAAAAATACACATGGCAGATATATATGGTCTACCAAATCATTTATCATACCACAAATCATTTATCATTAGTTATGGAGGAAAAAAACTATATATCACATCAGGGCTCGAAAAAAATCAGAAATTTTACCCGTCGCCGAGGACGGCTTGTTCAACAATGTACCAGTCCTCTTTTGAAACTAACCCGTCGCTTCTAAATAAATAAAAATATAATTTTCTCTTATTTATTACTAACATTTATATAAATTGCACAATGAATTAGTAGTTACTAGGATTACAAATACTAGGATAACATTATACAGTAATAAAAGAAATACTAGGTTACTAATAGTAAAACCTAGTATTTCTTTAATGAAATAATTTAAATAACAAAGGTCAAGTTATCTGTCAATTATCATGGTACTGCATTTTTTAAATGAATCAAATACAATGTTTGCCAGTTCCACAATAAAGCCAATAATTTACAGAGGTTTCTGCACAGAAATCTGAAAGAGGCTTTCCATTTAGGTAGATGTTCAAAATTGCGGTTGACGCTTCTTGTTTAAGACCAGTAAGTAATGTGTTTTTTTGTAAGTTCATTGCTGAAAAGCCCCTTTCAACCGCTGCAGTACTCCCAGACAGAAAAAAAATAAATTCCACCATGCGCAGTATGTTGCTGTATTTTGAGATTAGAGGGTCATTTTAGAAGTGAGAAGCTAGACTCTTGTAAGTTAACAAAAATTGAAAATATATCACGAACATTAACGGGGAAATGGCCGTCCGCGCGGACGTTGGATTCGAGAAATTTGTTGTCCGCGGGGTATTTTTGACCGCCGAGGACGGGCGGTTTTTCGAGCCCTGTATCATATATACCGGTATATAAGTAGACTTTTCAAACTTTAAAATTTCAAAAAAATCAAGAGGTTGAATTATACACTGTTAATAAAGTTGAACATTTGTTGATTGTGAAATATTGATGCATTATAAACAATGAAATAGTGATAAACAATTATCTATTCATTTACCCTTTCGAAAAAGTACTTTTAATATATTATATACAATTAATTTTGCTTATTCTCTCATCTTGTTTTCTTTACATATAAAAGTCTTATTTTTTTTTAAAAAAATATATATATATATATCATAAAATATGTTTGGTTATGAACAATCTCTGTGGCAGAATTTTCTCGGGCTTGCTGCGGCAAACTTCCCTAGCACTAATATTTTGCTTTAGGATACTTTTAATTATGACAATTATTAATGTAAAGTAACAGAAACATTGTGGTTATGAAAGAAAGTATATAATAAAAATGTATAAAAAATTTTAATTACAAAAGTAATACTTCATAAATTCTAATATTATAGGCACTACTTTTGCATTTTGTAGGCAGAAAAATACAATAATTATTTCTTCTTTCGCATTTTGTAAATCATCACGCAAATTAAAATTCATGAATAAATTAAACGATAATAATATAAAATTCATACATAATTTAAAAATCGTAAAATCCGCGCAGTAACTCCCAAAATATAGACCTCGAATTGCACGAATAAGACTCTTTAAAAAAGAGATATTCAAAAAAGTGTAAGTAAAATATGGTGCTCTTTAAAGAAAAAACATCATTTCTAGACCGGACTATCGCTTAAACTTTCACTGTTTCTGCCTTTTTTATTTTATATTATTAGTTTGAAATTCTAGCTGAAAAGCCAGTCAATATTGATTTTTTTTTAAAAAAAACCTCAAATGCGAATAGAAAAATCATGATTATTCATTTCCTCTATGCGCAAGAAAGACATCTCTGGAAAAAATTCTGCAAGAAAAAAATAAAACATTTTTCAATATTATTCAGAAAGGAAAACCAAAATTTTTCCTTCCCAAATGAAAAATCTTTCTGCAAAGACTCTGTAATATTCTGCGACAATGTCGCTGTGTCTGCCACGGGATGAACAATTCTGTATCAATTTATATCTCATATAATCTATTAATATGTTATATACAATTAATTTTGCATTTGCCTTATTATAAAAATTAACTAAAAAAACAATATTTTAAATTATGTTTAAAAAAAATTAAGAAAAGTTAAGACAATCTATTTCAAAGTATTAATAACAGAACATAATCTGTTATTGATTTAATAACTTTAGCAGTGTCATCACATGAATCACAATCAGCAGAGAATTCTACTTCATCATCATTTTAATTAATACTTTACAATTTTTTTCCTCATGCTTTTGATATTAGGTACTTTCATATTTGGTTTTTTCATCACCCAACTTACCAGAAGTGATCTTCAAATACAATGGGATTAAGCTTATACACCAGAATATACAATATATTGTTCAATTGAGAGTTAATATCAAATTTAAAAATAATTTTTTTATTCTTGATTCCTATGAGACACATCGCTAAAATGTCATAATCACATTGTTTGCGTATATAAAAATTATAAAGTTTTATACATGGTTTTGTGATGAAATTCTATTAGAAAAAGGTTTTAAAGCTGAAAATACAAAGAAATTATTTTGCCAAGTAAGGTTTAGGCATTAGCTCTATTCTAATATGCATTTTTACAGAAATCACAAAGCAAAAATAAATTAAAATCATCGTTTTTGAATTATTTTTTACTTAATAAATCAGTTATAGTCTCTATTTAGTTGAGATAGTTGACTACTAACAATACAAGTCTATGTGGATTTTGAAATTAGCCTGTAACAGTAATTAACATTAAACAATAGTTATTAATATGTAAAGGAAATCAATAAAGGAAACAAAAATAGATTTATGAATGAAACTTACATCAAACATAGCAGCAACTAAAAGCAATCATAAATTTATAAACAGTTAAACTTCAGGAAAATCTGTCCAAATATTGCAAATACATATGTCCAGTTGAATAATTTTTTCCTGAAATAGAAATTCATTTTAAAAACTTATTTTTACCACAAATACAGAAATTCCGCTTACACATTATTATAGAGCATCAAATACACTAAAAATCATTCAATTGATGCGAAAAAGATTAAAGCTCCATTGCAGGGAAAGAAAAATAGAGCACAAGCAGACTTAAGTAATTAAAATTAAACTATAGTAATAAATACAGTATTAATAAATATATGAAATAAAATAAAAAATTTTTGATACTAGAAAATAAATGTAAATAAATAAGAGTAATACTAATAGAAGAAACATAATTTGTAGGGACAAATTTAAATCAACTATGGTAATTTCAGCTCATGCTGCTGTCACTAAATATAAACAGGAGATTCCTATTATTAAATAATTGCTGGATTTATTATGCATTATTTTAAATAAGGATCTGCTAAAAAAAGAACTCGGAAATTTCAATGTTCTTGGTTTTTATAGAACAAGTGAGAGGAAAGTATGAAACATATTTAAAACATATAAAATAATCAGAATTTAAAAATAAATATTTTCTTCCAATACCCTCAAATTTGACATTCATTACTCAAGTACTGACCATAAGCAATGCACGATGCGGAAATCTCTCCTAACTCATAGCCATTGCCCAACAAGCCTTTACATGTTTGTTTTTTAAAAAATTTCAAGTTTTTGTGTCACTATTTGGTGTCTTGGCGATTATAGTTGGCACAACAGATCACAATATGGAAATATACAAAAAAAATTTGATTTCATTTGATATTTTGATTTCATTTAATACTGATTGATAAAGTACAATACTTAATCTTAAATATTTTTTATTGAACTACTTGGTTGAAATAGTCAGATATGTATTAAATAAACATGACTGATCTTGTAGATGATATTTCGATTCGCTATCTACTTTAAATCACTCTTATAACTAAAGTATCACACTTGGCTTATTTGTAGGGTTGGGGTTTTTGACGTCCTAAACTGATTTTGGACAGGGCACGTTGGTTTTCTGTCTTAAACTGTCCAAAACTGCCTTAAAGTGTCCAAAACCTTGAATTTAGGAAAAATCAAAAATTCTAGAGGTGAAACCATTGCACACATAATAATTGAATATATTAATAAATATTTGATACTCTTTATATAATTTGATTTAACTTATTAAAGGAAAATAGAAAAAGATTTACAGCTCATAAAGCTCCACAATTCATTAAACAACAAAAGTGAATACCTTATCATTTTAATATGAATAAGTGTGCTTTTAATATTGTTAAATTAGGCTTTTGCATAAAGATAAATAATACAACATTAAAAATAATTATAATCTTTTTTAATAAAACAGAAACTTGTCTTCATTCTGTTTCTTATTCAAAAATTAACCTATTACTTTTCACAATATTTTTTTAAAATTGTGTCATAATTTGAATAAGAGGGTTCTGGGAGGGTCAATAAGCTGCAAGAAATAGTTATGCTTTGAAATTAAAAGCAATTAGAGTACACAATGAAAAAATACCTATCACCAGGGAACAAATGAAAAAAAAATCAATCAACATAAGTATAAAGGGATTTCTTTAAGAAGCAGCAAACTCAATTAATTTTCAAAATTTGTCCTTTACTGCAATAACAATCCATTTTAACCTTGATTTTACTATAGTTATTGCAATTCACACAACAAAAAAAGACAAACTAGTGTAAACAAAATACAAATATTTCTTTTTTTTTTCTTCTTTTTTTTTTACTTACTCTTTTGTAACGTTAAGTTGTTTTCTTGCTCACTTGACACACATTAAAAAAAAAAAAATTAAAAATTTCAAATAAATTCATTAATTGAATAAAAAAATTTACTGTGATTTTCAATTTAGTTGAAGCATTTTTCATTAATGAAAGTTCGAAGAGAAAAATTCTGTTGAAAAACATTTACAAATAAGTAAGACAGTTCCCGCTGCATGCCATTCATACACCTCCAAATGAATTGCAGATTGACTGATCGCTAAAGAATATATTTCACCAATCACGTTCGCATTCCTCCTCAACGGCGATCGGATATGCTTAAATCGCATGTAGTGAGAATGAACCTTTTCTGCACCTTTTTTTCTTGCATTCCTCAAAGAAGAAGACAACAACAACAAGAAATGTGTGACAAGCTGTGACTGTGAGAATTATTAGATTAAATGTCTTATGCTTAGTTTTGAAATATAAATTTTATTTTTATGTCAAAACAAGACAAACATTTTCAATGTCTTGGCCATATTCTAACACATATTCATATATGAAATACGAAAAAGTTGTTTGAAATGAATATTTGTTCTTCAATCCTAAATACTTTTTTTCTCCCCCAAAAAAACCGCATTCCACAAGTTGTCATTAAGTTTGACGGATATCGTGAGAAATTATAGTTGTTAACATCTAGAAGTATTTGTAGATGACAAAAAGAAAAAGAGCTTTATAGTTATAAATACAAGCTATGCAGTATCTATTCAAACTCTCTAAATCGTCTGTTTTATTCAAATTAGTTGGTGTTCAACGTACTTCATTTTTAGAATCGTGCAATTTCTGAATAAATGCATGTACAATTCCTCAAGTTTAATACTATTTTACCTTAGTTTTTTTTTTAATATGTTCCATGTTTTATTCAGTTGTGTTTTGTGAGTGGCTAAGAACTATGATAAAGTTTCCTGATTGAATGATTGTACAGAAATCAACAAAAACATTTCATAGAACCAAAACAAAATGAAAGTAACTGTTTACTTTGGTAATGTTCGTGTTATAGTTCCATGTGGGAAAGGTGATATTCTTGTCAGAGATCTTATGGACTTGGCTATAACACGATATAAGAAAGCTACTGGAAAGGTAAGGCAGACTTTACATTTCTCGTTTTATTTTGTTACGCTACTAAAAATAGATAATTAACCACCTTTTTATGACTTTTACTGTGAAGCTCATGATGATTTATCCCATACTTATTAGGTAGTCACAATGATTTATCAATTTAGCTACTTATTATTGTTATTAAAAATTTAATTTGGGGGATATAGTTATATACTGGCAAAAGTGCATATCCCCTGAATTTCAGTGGGTTTTCTTTATTAAAAAATTGGACAAATAATGTTGGTTTTTTTCTGGAAAAGAATCCTTAATGCTGGTTAAGTGCAGTCTATTTAACGTGCAAAGAGATTTGTTACCCTATTTCGGGGTAGTTGCACATCTCTTTTTTCAGAAAAGGCTGCTGAATGACAATTTTTATTATCTAAGATGATAACTTTGAATAAATATTTATAAGTGCCATTTAATAATATTTTAACTATCCGTAACTGTCAAGAAAATAATATCTCCAAAATAATTGTGTCTTTGCTATTGTATGCTGTATTTTTGTCTAACTCTATAAATTGTGGTGTTCGTTTTAAAATTATGACCAATTGAACGTAGCAATACCTTGTGCTTATTTTGTACTTTCTGATGTATCTTTCTGCACTAAGACATTGAAATTTTAAAATATGTACGTTGAGGTTTGCTCCGGGGAGGCTAGCCCTTGCTCGTAGCCACTCCTTGAGTTGGTAACCTTTAGGGACAATTTTTTTTGTAGTTTCTCGCACGCAGTCTACTGCCCTTAAGTTTCTGAAATTGAATTAAGTTTTATTTCGATGTAGATCCTAATATGTAAATCTTCCGGCCGATTCTACTCTTAAAACCTTTAATTTGTATGATATGTTTAATTTAATTTATTTGTATAACTAACTTAAAAGATTTCCCTTACGGGTGCACATCTAAATATCAAGATTTGGTAACACAATAATTTTAAGTCTTTCACTCTATTATGAATGCTTAAAAATATGTATAGTGGGACTCGGGAAATAAAATAAAAATGCTTGTTAAATCGGCCTACTTTCTGAATCTAATACAAGAACAAAACAAAAAAAACGTAATATGAAATAAACTTACATTAATTGTTTTTTGATTCTTTAATAAGAAGTAAAAAGAATATTTAAAATATTGTTGATTGCATAGTTTTACAAAATTTTGTTTTAATCAAGTTTTGTCAGAAAATGAGAATTCTTTCTGCTTTGTAACATTTTTCTCCTTTTCTTAAGTTTTTATCTTTTAAATTTTTTTTTCCCAACATTTTAAACAGCCAAACATGATATAAAGAAAAGTAAGTGTCTGGCAGGAAATGAGATTTTCTTACCTGTGAACCTGAAGTCAGAAATGCTTCTCCATTTCTGTCAATATCCGAAGGTCTCAAAATACTTTTTTGTCATCTGGTAAAACGACAATGGGCTGACTAGGTTTCCAGTCTAACTGGCATTTTCCTTTTCTCTGGCAGAATTATTAAGAGAACAAGTTAGCTCGGTCCGTTTTAAAAACCCAGCTCTGGCTGTTATGAATGTTTTATAGTGACAGCTGGTTTCGGTGGTTTGAGAGAAGTTAGACATCTGTCAATAATATTCAGTTTATATCACTTTGAGTTTCATACAAAAAATCTGTTTTTTAATTTGTTGACTATATCAAATTATGTGGTAACTAAGCAGCATTTGCGGGAGATTTTATGTTTCTGTTTTAATTGGAAGAAAAGTGCAGCTAAGACGCATCGAATGCTTGTAGAAGTTTATATTGACAATGCTCCAACTGATAAATCATGTAGGGAATGGTTTCGATGTTTTAAGAATGGTGTTGTATACTATGAGCTGCTACAACCTGGCGATTCTATTACTGGCATTCGGTATAAGCTACAATTGATTCGTTTGAGCCATGCATTACGATAAAAACGGCTGGAATACGAGCAAAGAAATGACAAAGTTACTCTTCTGCATGAAAATGCTCGACCTCATGTCGAGAAAGTCGAACATTGCTCCTTGTGATTACTGATTGTTCCGGCGGATGCAACACGATTTAGCAGATCATTGGTTCACTTCTTTCTCAGAAATCAAAAATTAGCTCCTAACTTGGAACGCCTCAAAAGGCGAGAAATTTTTTCGCGATGGAATTCGAAAATTGCCTAAGAGGTGGGGAAAAGTAGTAGCCAGCGATGGACAATACTTTGATTAATCTGTTCATTAATTTTGTTCTGAAATAAACGCATTTTTGACCATAAAAAAAATCGTACCGAACTAGTTTGTACTCCCAATAACTTAAAAAAATAATTAAATTCTTTTTAAATGACAATATTTCAATAACTATATATGATATAATGAGTGCATAATTATTTATTAACATTTATAAAATTTTGTGTGTATATATGTATTGGGCAACCATCAGATATGGTTAAAAATATATAAAAAAATTAGGAACTCCAACTGCCATTTACAGCAAATCATTGTTGGATTGATGGTCACAGATTCGATTTTTCAACACCTCGTGTTATTCACAAATATATATTAAACAGTTTAAAATAAAATGAATAAAACCAACTATTTTCAATAAAAAATTTTAAATTACATTTCAAAAACAGATTCATATATCTTATTTGTATTATTGGAATATATGTGAAACAATATGTAATGTAATAATATTTGTTAAACCTATCTCTTTTGAAATGTTGAATTATGTTTTTTACAATTTTTAAATATTTCAATATAAATGTTATATCTGGCAATATCTAATTTCTGTTTTAATTTTACTTTTTCTCTTTTAACATAAAAATAAAGATGTCAAAAGAAATAAAGAAAATTTTCTATAAAAATAAGAAAATCAGTCATTATTTAAAGCAAAAAAACTTATTAGAATCTTTTGCTTTTATTTTTTTCAACCTTCATTTTACTCTTTGTCTAAATTAAATTATTTTATAAATTATGGTATTCTATGCTAATGCTCTTCTTTCAGTAATAATTGGTATTAAAAAATTAACTCTTTGAAATTAATATAAATAATTAAATATACTCTTTGAAATTTATGAATAATTATTTGTTTTCTGCCCATATTGTATACTTGCTTTTTGTATATTTAAAATTTATTTAGTTTATTTTGAGGAACGTAACGAATATTCAGCATTCGGTTCTACTGCGGGCTATGCGGTTGGCTGAATGTTTGGCCCTGTTTCATGTGAAATATTTCTTTAAAAAAGTATTTTTTGGGTAATTTTTTTTCTGAATATAAATAAATTTAATAAAAAGTAATAAGATTTACTAAAAAATATTCTAAAAATTGTGTTTTTTACTATATATTATTAGAAATAGTTTTTACACGAATTGCAAGTTCTAAAACTTGCATACAGCTTGCAATGTTCAGAAAGATTAATGGCAAAACAATATTTGAAGAATTTAAACTAGATTACTTCATACTGAACTTCAGATTTTGTGCTGTTGATTATTATTATATTTGTTTTTACGATTATTATTTGTTTTTATTATTATATGAATTTTGTTGTTTTTTCGCCATCTTTTGTTTTAAGAAGTTTTTCTGTTAGATTTTACTCTTTTATTTTCATTTACAGTAAGACTAACCAAGAACGTGATTTTGTATTTTGAGAACAAAAAACACTTTTTTTTACTGTTAACTTTTCTTTTTATCTGTTATGTGCATTTGTTATGATGTGTTATTATGACACAACATTTTTTAAGAAGTGTTTTTAATGAATGTTTTTCTTTTATGGTTATTTTCTTCTAGAAATATGCAATGTGGAAAAGTTAAATTGAAATTTTTTGTGTTTAATTTATCCTTTCAAAATTAAGAGAGATTTTTGTTTTGACTTCTATCCAACTTTTTCTTTTTTAAAAAAGTTTTGTTTTCATCCTCGTTTTTATTATAACACAGCAAAAAGAGAGTTTCTATTACTCTTCATTCTTTTTACTTCACTTTTTCTTGAAAATACTGTGATTGGAAAGCTGAGATGTTCAGCTTTAACATTTAAATTCTAGAACCAAGAACTATTTTTTCTCTTTTGCTTTTGTGTCTTTTGTCTATATGGGCGATTTTATGATAGTGGAGAATTTTTAAAGCGTTTCTGATAGACATTTTTATAGCGTTATATTTTTATAGCGTTTTATGGATACTATTTTTCTGGAAAATAGTTTTGTGTAGTGGTTTTGTTTTAAGAATTAAGAGAAATTTTTTTTACTACTACTATTTCACTTTTTTTCCAGCTTTACAGCTTTAATTCTTTTTAAATCTGTGTTAGTAAGTTTTTTATTTATTTTAAATGTTTCTAATGGATAACTATTATAGTTATTTACTTTTTACCTCATACCAATAATATAGCTAAGTTTTGATTATTTTTCAATAATGACTAAACTTATTGAAGTACTTCATGGTAAAATCACGACGACATTGTCGCAGAACGTTATAGAGTTCTAAAGGCAAAAGATTTTTCATTTTTGAAGTAAAAAAACAATTTTATCTGCAGAATTATATTCTAAATATCCCTTTTTCATGCATCACATCAGAAGGGGGAGAAATTCTCTTGATTTCCTATCATTTGAGAATATTAAAAAAATCAGCAATGACCGGCCGGCTTCAGCTAGAATTTCTAATTATTAAAATAAAATTAGGAAAAAATTCCAAACCCGCTGAAATTTAAAATATAGTTCAATCTAGAGGTGGTGTTCTTTCGTTTTTGTTTTTTTTAACGAACAATTTTACATTGTAATGAATTTTGACTGAGTGAGGATTTTGTTACAAATTCAGATCTGTAACAAATGAATTAATTATCTTTGCAGTACATTATGCTTTTATATTTTTTTTATCATGGTTTTTATATGGACGGAATGAAATGATTCAATATTTTTAATATATTGTGCACATAAAGTTTGAATCTTGCATTCATGGAATCACTCTTTGACACACTCGGCTTGCTCTGATATCATAGTTGTTTCATGAAGTGGTTCAATCATTTTTGCTACGAATTTTCAACTGGAGAAGAAAAAAAGAATTATGACTATTTAATTTTTCCAATTCACAACTTTACTTTTTTAATAGCTGTAGTCAGTTTTTTAATGATCTTAATTATTTTTAATGGATATGGTCAGTATTTTATTGATCTTAATTATTTTTAATGGATATGGTTAGTTTTTTATTGATCTTAATTATTTTTAATGGTTAAATTGTCTTCTTCTTTAATCCACCAATACCATTAATATAGCTAAGTTTTGATTGATTTTCAATAATGAGTGAACTTATTTATACATAAAATATTTATTAATGATTTTTCAAAAAAAAATGTTGCTATTCGTTATCCGGAGATTCAATATCCAGATAGGTTTTCGATATCCATTATCCGGGGATTCCAATCTTTTTCTCTCCCCCCCCCCTCCAAAAAAAGCAGGAAAAAATGGTTTTTAAGGAGAGACTGGTTAATATATGGTTTTATTATAAGCGGTAAATTTGTCATACTTTAGAGCATTGCATGGAAACCATTTATTCTGTATCATTTATTTTTCGGTAATGTATTTTCTATTAAACATGTACGTAGCAATCTGAAATATAATTTTGAGAACTAGGAATTTCCTATAAACCTTTGCCATATCAGTGGAAAAATAATTAAATAAATGGTTTTGGTTTTATTTTCTAGATTTTTTTTATCAGAAATGTTATTACCATGCAATATAGTAATTTTACTAGAATTTTTTCTGTATAGTAGTACTGTCACTAGTGTAAAAACAATTTTTATTTTAGAAATATGTATAAGAAAGAAACAGTTGTTTCAGTCAAAATAAGACATACTTGGCAAAGGCAAAACAATAATTTCGAATCCTGTATTCAGTGGTCTCAACATTTCCCACACCTTTCAAAATATACCTTTATAAATGTTAATATTTGTAATACTATTGCTTTTTTTTGAGGTTTCTGGTTTAAATTTAAAAAAAATTTCATGACATTTTCAAATTATTTGACTCATAAATTTTAAAATTAGTCCCACTGTACAAGAATTTGCACAAACGCTAAAAAAAAGACTGGGCTAATATATATATTTTTTTTTTCGTTTTTTTTCTCTTTAATTTACTTTTTGATAAGTTTTTAATGTAGTTAAAAAGCGTTATTTATACATTAGAATTTGAAGGGTTTTTTTTAAAATCAAAACTAGGGTTTGTTGATTTTTAAAAAATGGCTGATTATTTAATTTAAATTTACAAAGAATTTTAATAAGTTTTGCTTAAAATTCCTATGGATTTTCGAAGTTTTAAAAATTATTATGTCACTTGGTGCTTAATGAACTGCAGCACTTAATAACTAAAGTTCTGAAGATAAGAATTAAATGACATATAAGAAATTCACTTGAATTTTCAAAATGCTAGTTAAAAATAAACTGAAAATTTATTACTGTTTTTCTTTTAAAAAAAAATTACGGCATGTAGATGTTATTGAATATGAATTCGCGATAGCAACGAACTATAGGGGGCGTTGTTGTATGAGATGAATTCCTGCGATTTCCATGTGAACAGTCATTCAGTTTGCTCTGGAGACGTCTTTAATGTAGCGTGTAGCATTCTAACGTTCCTTCTTTATTGTGGCTTATTAAATTTAAAAAAGAAAAATGTTTGATATTCTTTTTTATGCAAGCGAAAACAAAATGGTATCTCTCTTTTTTTTTTTTTTTTTTTTTTTTTTTTTTTTTTTTTTTTTTAGAGAAGGAAAATCCAAAACATATCGAGAAATATTTGTGAATAAACAGAAAAAAAATTAGATTATTAGAATTAAAACCTTCTTATTAGAGCTAAAACCTGAGAAATCGTTTTACTAAATTTAATGATATAACATAGAATGCCTATTTAAACTTTGCATTTCGTAGTTTTAAGAATCATATTACTTCAAGCATTAAAATAAGCAAAAAGTATACTTAAGCTCATAATTTCATGTAATTTAATTTTGCAAAAAAGTTTTTTGACAACAATTTATATCAACGAATTTCAATAAAAATCATTATTTTGAAACTAAAAAGCGTAAAATAAAAACTTTCATGCTTTTTTTATTTAAAATCGGACGTAGAAAACGATTCTATAGAAAATTATCATCAAATAAGGAAAAAAATTATTCACAAGTAAAATTTTTTATTTTAAAAATCATAACACTTACCTGATTTATAAATCTGGAGAATTCCAAAATGATATGTTCTTCGATTGAAAACTTTATTCTCAAATAATATATTCATAGATTATCCCTTCATTACTTTACGATGACATACCACACAATAAAATTTTATAATTGCAAGAATTTCAATATGTAACTTAAAGACAGAATAGCTGAATTCTAGTTGAAATTTATCATTCAGAATTAAAAAATACTTACCAAGAAAACAATAAAAATTTATTAATAATCAACATAAATTATATCATTTCAAGTAATTCGGATGATTCTTTATTGTTGTTTTCCGAATTATATAGATTCAGAAATATATACTATTCTATAACTATTACTGCTCTGCACGTTCTGAAATCACATTTATTCATTGGAATAAACTAAGCAATGTTGACTTCACTTTAATTTGTCATGAATTGAAGACAGAAAAAAAAATGTATTTTAACGTAATACAGCATGCGATAGCGAAATCGGAAGTTATCAGTTGCAAGCTTGTTAATAATAGAAAGGTAAAAATTATTGAGAAACTGTTCTTCAAATGTTTGGCGTGTTCTGTTTCATAAAGATTTACTAATGTTCTGGTTAGCTTATTTTTAAGTTCCTCTGTCTTCCTTAGGGAAATTTTGCTTCTTATTTGCTACTAAAAAAATTGCGTCCGACTCTGCCAATGATTATGATAGAACTAAATGAAAACTTAGTAAATAAATGCCTGATATTTTCAGGCCCCGCTAGAGGACATACTCAAGCATTGCTGATGCTGGCGAGCATAATGATGATGCTGGCGAGCTTGTCATGGAAAAGCAGATCAATATTGGTGTGCCACAGGGCTCTTCCCTGGGTCCGGTCTTGTGGCTCATTGTCATCGATACCATTTTTAACTTTTGTGACTGTATTGATTTTACACACTTCCCTGGCTTTGATTGCTTAGATTTTAGGCTAATTGCTTTCGCGGATGATGTCTTCGTGCTGGTCGGTGGCTCGATCTTCTATCATTTTGATGCCCTGGTGACTCACATCCTTACCAATTTATCAGCCTGGGCCGAGCAAAATAAACTTGAATTTAGTCGTGAAAAGACACAACTAATTACATTCCCGAAAAACAATAAAAAGGTTGCTAGACTTCCCTGTATTAAGCTGCACAGAAACGATAATAGTAATATTAAAAACACACGAACACTCAAATACTTGGGAGTCCTGCTCGACCCGGGCTTGACGTGGATCCCCCATCTTAACGAGACTAGAGATAAGATCCAAAGATTCAATCAGGGGATAAGGAGAGTTGCTAGGGCAACCTGGGGGCTCAGCCCATTTATACTTAAACGAATCTACCTCCAGGCAAGCGAGCGTATTATTTTGTATGCAGCCAGTGTCTGGTACAGAAATAACACAAGGATGAACGAAAAACTTAAATCAATCCAAAGGATCCCTCTACTTACCATTACCAAGGCGTACTCGACAGTTAGCTCTGAAGCTATACAGATACTGGCTGGCATTGTCCCAATTCACCTAAAGATCCTCGAGGACATTATTATCAAAAGGATGAGATGGGGTTGGAGGACGGATGATTTGGTTCATGTTTTCCCAGAGTGCTCTACACAGAATATTAATTTTGATACTCCAGCCCCACTGCACCCATCTAAGTATCGCTCCTTGCCCTGGGGGTATGATTTCCCAAAAGATCAGGGTTTGGAGATTTTCACCGACGGCTCTAGGATGGAGACTGGCAACGATAACATCTTCAGAACTGCTTTTGCATTCGTTGTCTATTTTAACGGAGTAAAAACACATCAGGTCTCCACTAGGGTCGAAGATAACACTAACATCTTTATTGCTGAACTGCTGGCCATCAAATCGGCGCTGCAATGGCTTCAAAACAACAACATTACAGAGGCAACTATTTACTCAGACTCTCTTTCATCGCTACAGGCCCTGGCTGACCCACAGCCCACATCAGACATTATTGAAACGACAAAACTGCTCTGGAGACAAAATATAAAATTAAACTGGGTTAAGGCGCATGTGGGCATCCAGGGCAACGAAGAAGCTGACGAAGCAGCCAAGATGGCCATTGGGTTAGACACGGTGGAACTCCAAGGGCTGAGGACCCCAAAACAGGTTAAGAGTAAACTGAGGGATAGTATCCTTATTAAATGGGCAGAGGAGTGGAGGAACTGTCCAAAAGGGAGGCAAACCTATGATCTCATTAAAACACCATCAACTAAAAGGTTACTTACAAACTTTTACCTAAATCAATTCATTACTGGCCACGGAGTGTTCGGAGTGTATCAAAAAAGGTTTTTCAACAAAAGTGGTATCTGTCAATATTGCACGGAAGAACAAACCATTCACCACCTACTTTTTGATTGTGCACGCTTCCGGGCACTCCGAGGGGATATCTTTACTAATAAAACTGAGCATCAGATCTTCTCAAGTAATGACTGCAAAAATATCGTCAAGGAAATCATTAGGGTCACACTAGAAGATCTACTAAAAATTAATCAGGTCTAGTCTCACTGGCCCTCCTCTCCAGATCTTCATTCGTTCCCCCAGTAGAGCCATCGGCCGGCATCCGGGCACGCTTGCTTTTACTTTGTGCGCCTCTTGTGTTTTAACTTCTTGCTAGTCTTGACTTGTATACCTCTCCGGCCCTGACTTGTTGCTGGTTTTAACTTTTAAATTTTAAATCTTTTGAGCGCATGTAACTTTTTTGTATTACCACTGGTTGGTTTTATTTTCATGAGTCCCTATTGATTCATGGTTTTAACTATCTTGATCACTTTGTACCCCTTTTGGCTTGTTATTGCTCTTTTAACTTGTCGTTGTTATATATTTTTAACTTTCCCTTTTTGGCTGTGTATTGCCAATGTTTTATTTCTTGTGAATGTTTTGGGTGCTTCTTATAGCGGCGAGGCACGGCCATAATAAGGGTCTGTAGACCTAATATAAGGATCTTTTGATTCGGCTGTCTCTTGCTCAAAACACAACCAGTTTTTACTTACTTTATCGCTATGCATTGTTCTTTATCTTTCTTGTGTATTGTAAATTTTGTATCTGATGGCCTGTTGCCCTGTTGCCATCCATCCACTTGATGTAAATTTTGTATTTTTTGTATTTTGTGTTTTTAATGCCTCTCCCGTATGCCCATAGATGGGCGGGTCGGGGACATACAATAAATAAATACTCAAGCATTGCGATCACGAATTGTTTTGCAAAAAACATGATGGAATGAAAATTCTGCCTGAAATATAATCTTGAAATGCACTTAATATGGTAATTTTTGGTATGTTAAAAGAATATCTATGTTATATTAAACGCTTATACGCGTGTGGTTATAAAATCAAAGAAATTTCTTTTCACAAATTGGAATAAGCATAAATCAGGGCAGTTAAGCGAAGCGATTCATTATTCCATATTTTAAGATTAAATTTTGTTAGAATTAATATTCTGATCTTCGTATGGTGTATAATAAACTACGAGGAGAGACATTAATAACGTAACTCTAGAAGAACAGGCAGAATTGCCGCAGAAAAATAACGCTTCTTAGATTCATTGACTAAAAGTATTGTTTCAAATGCACCTTAATTTTCTCCTGCTTTATTACTATGATACCTTTCCTTTGTTACAACTTCGTGCTAAACTCGAGAACTTGTGAAGCTGCTGTGTGTTTGAATGCTGAAATTTAGAAATGTACCTACACATTAGACAAATAAAACTCAGAGATTAAGAATTGCCTCGGCGAAATTTGAATTGTTAACATTAGATTAAGCCTTAAGTTTTTATATCAATTGCTTTAATTTTAACCTTTTTTTACTATACTCGCTTTTCTTACTCTTTTCTTTGGTTCTTATAAATTTTACATCTTTGTGATGAAATAGACTTAAAGCTGTTGTTTTTCTGGACAATTGTGTATTTAAGAAAAATCTAGACCGAGACAACCTATCCATTGATCGAGTGAAGCAATTCTAAGGGGACGTAAAAATCAGGCAGAGTCTTGTAACCTAAGAAAATTAATAAATAAATAAAGCATGAAAAAAATTTGAAAATTTGTAATTTCTTTATTTTTAGCCTGTTTTTCAGTAGTTAATAATGATACATTTCTATTTTCAATAAATTTAAATCAAGCATATGCAATTGTGAAAGTTTTTTATTCAATGATATAGTTTGAAATGTATTGCTATTTATCTATAAAAAGATTTAAATTATATTTATAAAAGTAAACTCTATTATATTTATAAAAGTAAACTCTAGATAACAAAGACGAACCCGATCAAAACATTATTAAAACTTATCCCACCGTATGTTACATTATAATACCGTTGAAACTCAAGTACGTGGTACATGATTTCAGTGCATAAAAGCCAGTTTTAATTTTTAGAGGATTTAGGAAAAAATATTCCGGGTTTGTTCTAATTTTAAAGAATAGATAAAGTTATTGTACAAATAATCGAATTTAACATATAAGTTCTGTTATTATAAAAGATTTAAGCTAAAAGCACTGTTTTTTATTGTTTTCTTCTTACCGAATTTTTGTTAACTGTTAGATTAGTATATGTGTTCTTAAGGTATTTTGGTTTTTACTATACGTCGGTAAGTTAGTTTTCTGCGCTATTTCTTCTCAAACTTGTTTTCAATTGCATTTTTATATTAGCGATATGGACGCATTATTAAAAATAATTTTTATCTTAGGATAATTATTCTTTATTTGGGAATATCGCATTTACCATCGTAAGACCTGAAGAAAACGTTTACGTTTTCTCATTGAAGAAATTTATTATTTTATTTTATAATTCTTCGTTACGTGTACACATGCATACATACAGCGAAGGATAACCTATAACCTCATTGTTATAAGGAGTTATGATTATTCTGAATGGTTTTAATGAGGTATCGGTATTGCCAAAATGATTTTTACCTCTGACTATTATGCCAACTAATTGTTATTAATTATCCAGCTGTAATAAAAATGCTATGTGTTGGGTCACATTTCTAATGGGCATTGAAAATTGTTATTTTGAAGAAAAAAAATGTACAAACTTCTACGAATACTCTCGATACATTAAATGTGAGATACTGAAATTTGTAATGACTTTATCCTTTATATAGAACTAAATCTTTCATTTGCATAGTCACAACCGTCCCTGCCCGCTCTAATTTCCTGTGAAAATTGCCCCGATTCTTACGTACATATTACAGTATTGGTCAAAGGGTTATAGTTAATGTTTAAGAATTTTTTTTTTTAAATAATAAAGATTTTCTTCTATAAAATTCTAGTTTTAAAATAGCTTTTCTAAGTGGGGTTCTGAATCTATTTTATAAACAATGGCGTGATTAGAAGAAAATCACTAATATTTTAAGCAATTTATTGATTTCAAATAAAATGATTCTCTGAAAAAGTCGAGCATTCCGCGAACAGCATAGTTAATATAGGACTTCCCGTCTGAAACCTATTTTACAGTTCGCTTACCCAGTGGGTTGTTTATGGAGCACACGGAAACGCTTTTTTCTCTTTTCATTCATCATCCAACGTAAAACAAATTAATGATAAACTAAAGATGTGGAATTGAAATTAGATTCGTTACGTGGGACAAACATCCGATTTCATGGTGAAACGAATTTTCTTACAAAAGAAAAATGTTTCAACGTTGAGCATCGTGTATAGGGCAAAGGTGAGACATTTTGCTACTTGGTCAGCTGTAGCATTTTTAACATTGGTCACTTTTACAAAAATCTGAAATCTTAAACGTTTAAGAAACTTGATATTAATAGTAAGGCATTTTTTTTTAATGCATTTCTCAAAATATGGTTAACATTTCATGCTCATGATGCTTAATTTTGGTAATAGGTACGAATTAAAATAAAATAATAAATTATTAACTAAAAGGCATGATTAGAAGAAATGGCTCTAATTCGTTTTGAAGAAAAACAAAAACACGCCTTACTATTTTTGACGACAATGATGTTCAATTTTTGGTATAGTTACTATAACTGGAAAAAAATAAACTATGTAGTGATAATTACCGGGAAAATGTACTAATTCGTTTAGGTGAAAAGTAAAAATTAGATATATTATTATTGAGGTCAATACTTAATTAGATTTGGTAATAGGTCCTAACTCAAATAAAAAGTTTGCCATGTACTGAATAGCAAAAGTAATGGATAAATGGTGGTAATTCTCATTCAAGGGGAACATGAAAAATTGCCGTACTGTTATTGCAGCCGATGATGCTTAATTAATTTTGGTACTATGGTAATTAGTACAATTTTAATGTCAAATTTGCTAATGAAGATAAAATTAATATATTTTGTACGTATTAAAACTGTGCAGTGTTAGGTTATGTGGAAAGAAGTGTTTTACGGACCTGCGAAAATGATACGTACCTTGGAAAATCGCTTAATTCTGATAAATTTTGATCATCAAGAATTGACCTCGAGCTATAACATTCCAAAGAATCCTGAATACAGTTAATCGTTTTTTTTTGGGGGGGATGAACTACTAAAAGCGTGTTTTGCTTAATTTAGTAACATGAAGGCGCTGGTAAGGGCAACAAATAATAATAAATGAAATTAAATTTATTGCCATTCAGTTATTAATTGCCATTCCGTTTTGTGCATGATTTCGCAGTTTTGTTCAGTACTGATTTATTGATTATTTTCTTTCTTATTTTTATTAACCCTGTACGAGGAACTTGTAATCAGCTAGTTTCCAATAAAAGATAAACTAGAAATAAATACTATTCCACTCCTTTGGTATCTGGTTGGAGGAGGGTTTGAAATTTCAAATGGAAAGCGGTGTGTTCTGTGAAACAAGAGACTGCTTATGCCAAGTTAGATTTCTGAAGCAAAGGTGTTTATTTATTCTTCCTCTCAAAGAAGATAAGGTTTTGGAATTTATGCAAATTTAATATCAGTGTAAACTGACAGAAATCTGTGGGCAATCGATTTCAATGAGGTAACTTAAAAATTATGTCTGCACTCACTAATGGTGGTGTTTCCAATAAAATGTAAACAACAGTAATATAACTCTTGACCTACTCTATTTCCGGTTAAAGAGTATGCTGCTGCTTATTCTGAGAGGCGATATTTTCAAATAGATAATTTTGCTTTTAATATAAGAAATAAATTATATAATTTCTGAGCTGCTTTATTGCGTATGATGTTAAGTCATTCTGTTGAGTTTGAAGTGAAAATTTGTTTTAGTTATCTAGAGATGTATTGTTAAAAAGGTGAAATGGTTTTTAGATTTAGAACGAACTAGATTTTTTGGAAGTTTTGATTTGGCCTCTTTTTACTTTTTATTACTGTTAGTTCTTGATAAGCCGTGCACCATCAAGCGTAAGAGTTAGCATATTGTTGGAGCAGCGAGATTAAGTTCATTTTACAAATTATCATCTTGGTTTAAATTTCGAAGTTGGTATATTGATCACAAGGTAAGAAGTGTCTTATAACGATTCGTTTCGATTTCGCCTTAGAGATGTCAGGTCTTCAAATGATGATATACAAATAATAAATCAGGTAACAAATACACGTATACAAGAAATACTACTCATGAGAGTCAAAACACAATGATTACGTTGTGAGCCAAATGGCTTCAAAACACGCTAAAAACAAAAACAGTAACCCTGAAGTATAGGCAGTCAAAAGCTTGCAGCGCCTTCTAGTGTAGAAAACACCAAGAATTAGAGAACGAAAAATGTATTAACCTAAGTGAATTAGCTGGGAAAGCAATATTTTAATTCCGCAAGGATTCGACGGAGAGGACTCTTGGCTGGACCACTTCCGATATCCTGCCAGTGAGGCATATATTGTTTACCAATATTCGCATGAAACGGAATCGCATTGCTTTATCAGATAGTTAAATCTGCTCGAAGCCGTGCGAGTTTCATCTGAATAGATGTTTGATGAGACACTCATTTATTCGGACTTAATTCACAAATGGTATGTTCCGGTCAAAAAGAGAAGCCATTTGTGAAATACTATGATCTCTAGATCAATCGTTATTCGATCATTCGTAAATCCTTATTTCGTTAATCCATATAAGATGGGTGAATTGCATGAGTTATAATATAAAAATGTATTTATTAACAATAACAAAGAATGATGTTAACTTTAGAGCAGAGGTCGCCAAAGTGGTCTATATAGACCCCCAGGGGTCTATTTAACAAAAGCGGGGGTCGATCCGAGCCAGGGGGTCGATACGAATCGGAAGGGTCGATTGGGGGTGGAAGAAAAAGCAGTTCTTAATACGCAAATCATACATGCCTAATTGAGTGCGTATAATGTGTGAATTTTTTTAGAATTAACTTAATATCAGACATCATTTATAACAAACAAATTAAACGATTCCTATGTGTCTTCTATGCGCAAAAACTTTCGGAATTGACTACATGAAACCGTCAAAATTGAAAGATCATCTTGATAGGGTTCACTCAGATAAAAAAAAAATAAAGAACTTGAATTTTTCAAAAAACTTAAAGAAAAATTCACATGTCAACCAATTATAAGTAGTTTTATGAAGCAGTCTACTGAAGTTGAAACTGAAGGAGGATCAATAGCTTCGTACAAGATTTCGCTTAATATAGTAAAGGGGGGGGGAAACCACACGCAATCGCTGAAGAAATTGCTATACCTGCAATTAAAGATGTCATTGAGAATGTAATGAAAAAAGACTCCTTTAATGTTTTAAAATCATTGACATTAAGTGCAAATTCTGTAAAACGGCGTATTGACGAAATGACTGAAGAAGTAGAAAATACGGTAGTTTCAGAGTTAAAAAATTGCAAGTTCTCTTTCAACTTGATGAATCTGTTTTTGGCGTTTCTGCTATTCTTATGGTGCACGTTAGATATTTCAGTTAAATGAAAGGACAAGTCATTGATGAATTTTTATTTGCTAAATATCTTGAAACTGATGGAAAAGGAGAGACAATTTTTAATTTTCAATAATATTTAAATATATTATGATATTCCACTTGAAAATATAATAGCGGTAGCCACAGATGGGGCACCTGCTATGGTAGGGCGTTACCGAGGTTTTGCTACATTTCTCAAAGAAAAAGTGCCTGGTATACGTACTATTCATTGTGTGTTGCATAGAAACAACTTAGTAGCAAAATATCTGAGTCCAGAGTTACATAAAGCTTTACAGTTTTGTATTAAGTGTATCAATCAAACTGAAGCCCAACCTCTTAAATCAAGATTATTTTCCAAACTTTGTGAGGAAAACAACGAGTTATTTAACCAATTACTTCTGCACACCGAAGTTAGATGGATGTCTAGAGGTGTATGCTCGCAAAGGCTCGTAGAGTTATTTGACTCCACGATCGAATTTCTCAGGGAAATAAACCCTGTTCTGAGTGATGAACTCCAAAACAATAAGAACAGTATTTTTTATTTAGCGGACTTATTTGGAAAATTTAATGATGTCCAAACAAAGCTGAAAGGAAAAGATGTAACAATAATAGAAGTTCAAACAATACTGTTAGGTTTCCAAGTAAAATTAAATTTATTTAGATCTTCATTGCTACGTAAGGATTATCAATAGTTTTCAAATCTGCGACAGTTAGAAGTAAAAGAAGAAGACTTAGAAACATATACAGGTCATCTTCAAAAATTGAGCGATGATTTTAAACTGCGCTTTGTCGATTTGGAAAATATTGACATCCTTGATTGGATTATTGTGCCATTCTCAAATTGAAAATATGGACATCGACCTGCAAGATGAGCTTGCTGAATTATTTTAGGATCTTGAAGCAAAGATGTTTTTTAAAAATTTAACAATAGACAAATTTTGGACAAATATAAATATAATGCAAAAATATGTAAAACTTGACGAAATAGCTCAGCCATTTATGCTAGCATTTCCAAGTTCTAGTATGGTCAAAGCCGGTTTCAGTCACGTAAATTCAATATTTACTAAGTACGGAAATAAATTAATTGTGGAGTTTTGAGGGGATTAAAATTGATAAATTTTTAATCCAATATAGCGAACCTTGCAAAAAAAAAAAAGCACCAGGCACACCCATCTCATTAATTAAGAAGCAATAAATCTGTAGTTACTTTACTTATTATTTCTACTTATTTATACTTACTTATTATTTAATAAATATTAAGGTATTTAAACTTCAACATTAATTTATTTTTCATAAAACTCTTGTTACACAATGTACTATTACTTTAATAAATGCTTAAAATCATAAAATAAATGTACAAACACAGTATCTAATAGAGTTTTATTTTAATTAACAGAAAATTACTTTTATGGGGGTCGATGGAGATTTCGAAAAATTATGTAGGGGTCGATGATCAAAAAAGTTTGGCGACCCCTGCTTTAGAGTGACTGGATGGAATCTGAATATTAATTACATTGCGCATAACGCCTTCCGTGAGAAATAATATTAACACTTCCCCCGGTGAGCTTTCAGTTCATTACAAATTAAACATTTCCAAATTTTAATCGAAGTTGTATTTCTCAAAGTGAAGTAACAATTTTTTTTAAAAAATATTATGAAATTTCAAATTTATACTTTAGGAATAACACTTAATATTATAAAGATTATAATTCGATAATATTAATCTAATTCATAAAATATGTTTTATAAACATTAGAACTACTTACCAGTTCTTAAAAAATGAAGTTTTTGAAATTTAAATTAATAAAATATCAAGTAGTTTAATTAAATTATCATGGATAATAATTAAATAATTTTTAGTAAACAAACCCTTTCTTATGAAAATTATATTCCTATTAAACAGACATGTATTCAAACAAGAAACAAATATATGTGAATTTATTTTTTTTGCTTAAGTAAAAAAAAAATTTCAAATAATATCCTCGAATAAATTTTAATTGTAAATTAGATAAATGTTTATCTTAAGCAGTATTACAAAGTAAAATGTTCAAATAATAATAAATGTATATATAAAGTTCAAATAGAGTGTTCAAATAATGATTGCAATATTTAACTTCAAATAAAATTAATTGTCCACTTCTAAATTACATAATTAATTTATAGGACGTTTGTGATGATTATTGACGTTTCAATTTTCAAGCTCTTAATGTGTTATCACGTCCTTGGGATATTTCCACAATATTTCTGAATTTTCACATGCTTCTTGGAAGTTTATCATCATAAGTTAAGACAATGTCATTTACCTTGAAACTGCTATTACTTTTATCCAGATTCACATGATTGACCGCTTTTAAAATTAAGATAGATAAATAGGAAATCTTAAATTTAAGATTTCCCATTTCTCCAAAATTCGTTTAAGTCTGGATATTTACATTTTTTAATTAAAATTTTTTGTTCTTTTCCATCATACAGTCAATACTAGATAATTTGACTGGCGGTAAACTTATTAACAGTCTTCCAATTAGGATGGTGTTGGAGGAAAAATCTCTAGCGAGTGTGTAGTCACATAAGTAATAAGTTTCCAGTCGATTGCAGCTTCCATTTTACACAGAGCTGTTTCTAGTTCTTCACTCGTCAAAAATGATTTCTTCAGCAATCTCCTATGAAAGATTTTCATTGAACGAGCTATCATCACTCGTAAAATCCACCCAACCAGGGTGCTCTTTCAACAGATGAATCTTCACCCCTTTGAGGAATAAAACTATTCTACTTCAGAACTGTTCAAAATAGTCAATAATTTTTCCAATTCTAATTTTGCTCATTTGAATGTCTGAGCATTGTCTGAATAAACAACAGTTTAGAGTCCTCTTGTTGATATAAAGGGATCAAAAGCAAGTGAAAATGCTTCGGTTGTTAAACTGGAAACTATTTCCAAGTGTATCGCTTGTGTTACTGTGTGGGTACATAACATGATGTAAAATTTGCTGTTTGCATAGTATCCTTCACAAATAAAGGATCAAGCAAAATCCAAGCCAGTAACTGAAAAAAGAGACGATTGTTCTATCATGTCTTTTGGAGCCATATTTTCACTTCCTGATCGAACGTTGAATATGGTGCATCTTCCTAGTATTGACTTAAGTACCTACCTTTCGGAATGCATAATTTCTCTCGTAAGTGTGTTTGAAATACCAGAGTGTGCATTTTTCATAATAAGTTCTGTAAGTTTAGTTTTTGATGGAAGTTGGATAGGATGTTTCTGTTCTCTTCCACTGACAAGTAGAATCCCTTTACTGGAAATAAATAGATTTAAAAATGTCTGAACTCTGTCCTTCTTTTCAATAATCACTTTTCTTTATGAATGTTTTTTCAGTCAATCTCATTAAGACTAAATTTTGCTATGATGTCATATATTGGTTAAGGTTATCATTAGGAATGAAAATAATGTTACAATTAAGTTCTTAAAAATTGTTATTGCCCCAAAATAAAAATAAAAAGCTCTCCTCTATACTTTCTCTTTAAAAAAAAAATCTTTTACGTAAGGAAAGGGAAGACCTTCTAAAATTTAAATGTTCATAATCTGTCAGTGTCTTGAATGACAGCTACTTATATTCTCAGCAGTTATAATAACCTCAGATTTGAGGATCATAACCTTAGTGTTGAGCGCTTACAAATTTCTAGGCTAACTTTTACTACTTCTTTTAAATGGGTGAACATTGAAACATTTTTTCCTCCATAAGCATATCATCAACCAATCTTATGTGAATAAATTTATTGAATAGTGTAATATTACATAATAATCTGATAAGTTATTTTCTGTATTTTGAACTAACCGCTCCAATTTGTCTGCCCTCTCGAATCCACACTCTGTTGCCTTCTCGGGAACGTTGCTCTGAATGCTTGATAGATTTGCCAACTTATGTTTCATCACTGATGATGATTACCTTATTTCTCATCACCATTCAGGGGATTGTTATTAAATTCTATTTTAATAAGAGTCACGTCTCAAGAGCCAGAAACATAGCCGCTGATGGTCTTACCACACATTATGTATCTTTTTTAGGGAACTAAATGAGGACAATCTTTGATCTGCTGCCGATTTAGTGTTTCGAAATCTGTCAGAAAATTCTCTAAAAATCAAAAAATACACCAAAATTAAAACATTAATCTCTGAAAATCTGAATAATTTTTACAAAAAGTTGATACTGAGTGAAAGACTCTGTCTAGGAGACGAGAATTTTCAATTGCCGTACTCTATAAAATGTACATTTTATGGAGTTATATATTTTACGACCCCGAAGTGTTCTAGGCTCTAATTTTTTTTTCCTCTTTGGTTTTTTTTATTCTTCAGGCTTATTTTCTAGCACCGTTTAATTGTGTATATTGGATGCGTTGTTTGACTGTGCATAGCCGAATCCTGCTGTTGTGCCAATTAATAAAAAATAAAAAAAATTCACATTCCATTTATCGGCTTGCATTTATTTATTAAAATGCATGTGAACAAATCCAAAAATTTTTTTTATTCTTTTACTTTTTGAAACGAATTGAAATATTTAATAAAAAGTCAAGAAATTTACTACTATCAACAGCAATTTTCACATTTTATAAGCATGTTTAAATTTTTTGCAGTTATATGTATTTCTTACTGCAGAAAGGGTTAAAGAATTTTTCTTTTTAGTGTTCAGTCATTTTTTTACAGTGTAAGTAAAAAGCATCCGAAAGTTAATGCATCTCGGGAAATGTTCTTAAGATCGAAATATTTTTCAATAAAAATGTCCTTGCTTTGGGCCGTTGGCATAGGCAATAAATTTTATTTTTTCTTTTAAAATCATTCATTATAGCATGAAACAGCAGTTACTGAGCAAAACATTTTGTACCTATCCGATAAATCTAAAATCTGAAGCGATTTCTTCATTGGAGTGAGAAAAATAATGTTCCCGAATGGAACGCATTTCCTTAATTATTTAATTATCTCATTTTTCTCTCCTGAGTGACCCGAGACATACATTCCGTCCTTGTAGGAGAGAGAAAAACCT
This sequence comes from Parasteatoda tepidariorum, assembly GCF_043381705.1. Classification (NCBI taxonomy): domain Eukaryota; kingdom Metazoa; phylum Arthropoda; class Arachnida; order Araneae; family Theridiidae; genus Parasteatoda; species Parasteatoda tepidariorum. The sequence continues at coordinate 29,132,479 of NC_092204.1, forward strand.
GCTCTCTGTTGGCGATATTTTTCCTCGCCTCGCTCTTCTTTTATTTTTTAGTAGTAAATAGAGAAGAACTTCATTTCCCGATTGCGCATTTCTCCACAAGTGATCTGCGCGATGAATTGAACATGACATGTCCGATACTTTGGGACGGATACTTGGACACGCGGGCAAGTACAGCTTCCGAAAAGCGCAACTGAAGTCCCGGGTAAGTGTCTATCTATATACGTGTTATTCACTTTCGAAGGAGGGCGTTGTATTCGCATACATTTACCTTACTTTCCCGTAAATATGCACAAAAAAAACGTTCTTCCCTCCTTTGCAATTTTTGATGGCAGTTGTGACCTTTTATTGAGGTCAATGTTAGAACAAAAATATATTTTTGAGGATACATTATGTCAACATCAGGTTCGATTTCTTATTAATATTACTAGGGTTCACGCCAGTAAGGCGACAAATGTCGCTAAAATCATACGCATGGGCGATAGATTTCTCACCTTGAAATTTGTTTGGGAATTTACAAAATAGTACTAAAAAATAGTTTTTTGCATTGAATTCTATGCATTAAAATTATTGCTGTACTAATTTTATTGTTCAATTTAATTGGTATGGAATTCTAATCCGGCTTCATTATAATGAATTGAACTGAAAGTGTCTGCTACGAAAATTTTTAAATTATATCTTGAAATTTCAAATTTACATGTGTGTTATGCGTTGCATTCATGTACTGACAGCATAATTTTTCATCAATAAAATATTTTTTGCTCTTTTAGAATTGACTTAATTTAAAATTTTATAATTTTAGATAATTTATTTTTAATGCGATACTTTGTTTGTTCTTACTTTCTCTGTTTTCCTCATTCATTTATTTTATTTGGTCTCAGCTTTTTAATCTCTATGTAGAATCTATTTACGAATACTAAATTTAACTTTTTTTTACACTTTATTTCATTAAATACTATCATTATGGGATAAATAACCTAATTGGTTTTTAAGTGTTATAGATGGCAATTAATAATTTTTGATGTGTAGCATTACACGAATTATGTAGTTGTAAAATTCGATTTTTTCCCCCCTCAATTTTGTCTGCCACATTGTTTTTCGACCACTAAATGACTGAACCTATGTGATCCTATTAGACCACTAAATTTTTATTACTGGTGTGAACTCTAAAATTATCCTTGCTGTGAGACAAATAATATCCCAATCTTGCCATTTAAATATAAGGCCCTATTTTCTTCGTTAATAGTGGTTGAAAATATTAAATAATACTACATCCACTCAAATTTCTGAAAGCTATTTTTCATAAACAAATGGAGATATTTCGTCGATTTTCTTTTATTATTTTGTTTACATGTATCGGGGATGAAATGAATGTCATCTAGAAATATTCCTATATAAAGCTGCATAAGTCTTAAATAGTAACTTTGCCCCTCCCTGTTTCTCGTGCATACAACACATTTTGTTTTATTTTTCAGTCTTATCGTTCTCCTCTATTGCCTTTTTTGTAGGACATGTAATGGGGAAAAATTAAAAAAGGCGCTTATTTCCGACCACTATTTTAGTATCCTTTTATACACGCATAACTGCTGCAGGAAAATCACTTTGTGAATATATCCTTATTGCTAAGTAATGTGTTAAAATGACTAAAAAAAGATTTTAACTTTTTTTTAAAATAACTTTTATATATTTACTTTTTTGTCCATCCCTAGCAGCACTTGTAGAAACAGTTTTTATTCAAATATTACGGTTTTAAATTTTAATTCTTTTCACCCCAACTCTAAATATTATTCCTCAAATTGTGTATATTTCACGTCAGCATTTATTATCAAAATAGTAAGTCTTTCCTCATGGTGTAGCAGAGGAGGTGTCAACTATTAAGGAGTGTTAATTATTTACAAAATATTTTATATGAAGAATAAGTATTTGTACGGTGTGTACTTTCGCTGAATAAAATAAGCTGAATTCTGGTTTTCAAAACAGAATATTGTTTAAATAATAGTAATCTGAGAAACGTAATTATTTTATTTTTGAAATTAGTTTTTTTTTCAATGAGAAATGCTTTTGAAATTCTTTATAAATGCTTATCCTTTTCTTAGTTTATTCATTATATTAAATTAACATTAGGTAAATATATAATGCCAAGGAGGAAAAATATATTTTTGACTTAACAAGGTTTTCGAGTTATCGAGAGTATACTGTATTTGTTCGACGCCGGCTACATTAAAGTTAGGTACTATTGTTTAAAATGCAAACAAATTTGCTGAACTGAATGTAAATTATTTAGAATTAGTGAACAAATAATGACTTAAGTTCGATAATTATTTAAATTATGACTTCAAAATGAATTCATTGAGCCTATGTTTGACTGAACTGTTGGAAAAAATGCATACATTCCCAGAACAATTTTAACTCATTTGAAAAGATATCCAAATCATTTGTATGAGCTTCCTAGTTTCAGATTATTATCTTAAAGAATCTTCTTTAGATAATACGTGTGAGTTATTTATGCACTATTTCAATAGTTTATCTTTTTAACTGCAATATCAATTGTCATTTTAAATGGAACGCCTTTATCTCATAAAAACAAAAAAATGAAATGAAATACAGTCGAATCCCGCTATTATGAACACTCGGTAGTAGTGAAAATTTTAAAGGCTACCTTCTAAACTCCCATTTAACTAACGCTGTTTTATACACTTACAGTTCAATGGGTACAAGTTTGTTTATAATAGACTATAATTTCGTTTAATATTTCTTTATTTTTTTAATAATTTCTCTTAATTTAAATTCGTAGGAGTCGCGATTGCAAATGACGGCATATCTTTACAAATTGTCAAATCTTACACTTACATGCTCTTCGCTTTTAAACTACATAAATCGAAAAAAATATTAAACGGCAAGAAATTTCAGCAACTTTTATATCGTAAGAAAATCGGCATTCAATGTCTTATATATTTTTTTCTTCAGAAAATGAGGACCAAAAAATAATGAATTCTTTACTTATTGCCGAAAAGCTGATATTGATGGAATCAATCGAAAATAACTGATTTATTCCATTAAATATGAAAAATAACCTATTTAATCGGCTAATTTATTAATAATGTACAGTCGTAATCACTATTTCTGACAAAATTATTGTCACATATTTAAAAGTAATTTTTCAAAGACATAGGATATAGTGAACCGCTGTTTATATTGGAATTATTTCTGGGCCCGCAGATACGCTATAACGACTATATTTGAAATGAGTACTTGGTAAAGGTAATAATATTCTCCAAAAATAATGTGAAAATTTTAAGTGAGTATAAATATTTGAAATACTGACTACTCAACTCGATCGCTCAATTCTAAGTGTTTCCCCTTTCCAACAAAAAAATTAAAGTTTAAGGGTAGAAAAATGTCCTATGGATGGACTGGACTAACTTTTATTAACCGAACTTTTATGCACAGTTTTTTAAAATATTAGAGGCTATGGCCCTGCTTGCTATCAATTGCCATTAAATTGCGATCATTAAATTAATAAATCAGTTATATTTCAATGATCAGTACGAGACATAAATAATTTTTCAGTCATTTAAACATAATCCTTAATGTTCTTCAGTTATTAAACAAAATGCGAAGTTTTATTTTCTTAGTCTGTAAGTTTCCAAGAGTTAAACTACAAATAAAATGAAGGGGGGAAAAATCCTACATTCTTTTTTATTTTGGAATTTATTTTTCCCCCCAAAGCAAGTTATAATAAATCTGGCGACCTATGAAATAGACTCATTTATTGACGTTACCAGGAATGTATGTGTGTTATCTAGGAAAAGAGATAAAAAGATGAATTGTGGATCCTATGATATCTGAATTGATAACATTGTAGGAAAGAATAAAAAACAGTTTCACCAGATAATAGAGAAGTTTTGCATAAAGTTTGTCTTACTTCAATTGTAACGCATTTTCTTCTTCTTGATGACTTTAGGGAAATTCGCACTGCAAAAGCTTAAATAGCGTTAGCAGGAGGCATGTAACAATGCTATGCAAAATCTCTTTATTAATTTTTGTTCCTCTTAGTGACACAGGCTATCTTTGAAGAGCTCTTGTGCTGTTAAACTTTCCATTCCATACATGAATCAACATACTAGTTTACAAAATTTATTGTTTTGACACTGACAGGAAATTTAGAGTCTCTCAAAAAGGGATTTTACATGCATTTAACCAAAATACTGAAAGAAATCCAACGATCTAAAAAAGAATTAAAAATAAATTTTTATTTATATCTGCTTTTTTTTTAATGTTTGAATTTTAGAACACTTCTAAGTGGTTTCTCCAATTTAAAGGCTTACTACCTGTACATTTTGTAAATATGTGTGTTGGCGCTTTTTTTCTTACAATGATTTTCATTCAAAGACATTATGGTATCTCGATTCATAAAAACCGTTCGAGTTTTGTGATTATTTTCGTAGTTATGAAAACGCTAACTCACCGAGAAGCTTAAGATTATACAAGAGTATAAAGACGTGATATTTTTTTAGTTCAGAATTTTTTAAATTTCATCTTTTTTTATTCTCTCAAGGCAACAAACTCAACAACTGCAGCGTAAAATGGCAGGACGCGTAGGCGCTTTCTTAAAACTGCGCAATCACTCCCAAAGCTTTATGGATGGGATCGACAGCTTTTTAAGTCATGCGTGAATCAACTGAAATTTAAACTGAGTATTTGAACAATATTTTCATTGTTTTATTTTTTTTCTGTTGAAAGAAAGGAATATCAGAAACTAGTCTTGTTTCGAAATAATTAAAAATTTTAAAAGGAAAATCTAAGATATATCTATTAAAGTTTTTTTTATCGTCCTTCCATTGTGTTTGTTTGCATATATTTTTAGAATGACTTTTATGTCATGTAATAGCTTTATTCTATTTCGTACATTCATGCTTTATTTTCGTGCGTAAAAACATTAGATTTAACTGTTAGTGTAAAGGTAAATAAGATTTTTCTTTTTTATCTGCGATGTTGTTTCGTTGTGAACTTTTTTATTATTATTATTAACATTCATTATGTATTAACTATCGAAGTTTAAGTTAAACGTTCAATTGATAAGATATAAGTTCATTAATATGTCTTCTAGTAACTGCATGTAAAGTGATCCTTTTCTTGGAATCGAGCTAAAAATTTTTACATTGGAAAGAAAAATTTTTTTTACCTATTTTCATGAGTATACTATTATTTATTTTAAGGTTAAATTAAGCGTATTTACCAACCACGCCACTGCTTGCTATTCATTAACTCAGCGGCTCTTATTTTTTTTTAGACTATGGGACCCTATGTGATCGAACTTTTTTTGGTGGAACCCCGAGACAAAAAGAATAAATGTTATTAGCAATTGTGAAAATATTAGTTAACGAAAGACTATTAATTATTTTAAAAATATGTAATGATATAAATTTTATTAATTATTTTGAAAATTTTTAGTGAATGAGTGAAGAATGAAATTTTTCATTATGTCGTTTTATCAATATTAGATTAAGATTGGATTTTATGTCAGGCAGTTGCATTCACAGCGCGTATCTAGTCAAGCTCTTAATATAATGTTTGCAATTTGCATTAACTGAAAATGAATGAGCTGAAATATGGTTTACATTAATATCGAAACGAAAAAAGAAGAAATATGCTTATAATAAATAAATATGCTTATTCTCTGTTAAATATAGGTATTTTTTTATTCGATTTTAAATACTAATTGAATTTTTCATGCATGACTATCTTTTTCATAATTAATTTATTGTATTGTTGTTAGTAAAATACATGTTTTAAAAAAATTTCTTCACACGCATTTTAATTAAATAATTTCATAAAAATAACAAAAATATTAAATAATAGCAGATTATTAATTGGATATAAATTTAATTACAGGTTTCAAAAAACATAGTTTTAAAAAAATCCCTAACTTTAGGAACTCCTATAAACCTTCTTCGGAACCCTAGGGGTTTCGCGGACCACCATTTGGGAACCGTTGCATTAGAACAGTGTTTCCCAAACTTATGATTTTTGTGTACCTTTCTAAATTTTTCCTAACGCTGTGTACCACTAATAAAAAAAAATGAATGTATTTTTTACTATAAAAGAATTTCACAAAAGTTAAAAATCGCAACTGGCTGTTGACACCACTAATTATTATAACTATAACTCTGCAAAAAATAACCAATAGAGAAATAAGTAATTGAAATTTTCATGGCCAGCTTTGTTTTTAAATAAAAATTTTTGTTTGTTGCAAAATATTTTGCATAAGAACGCGTTCCCCCGCTAAACGGTTCCCGTACCCCTGGGGGTACGCGTACCACACTTTGGGAAAATTTGCATTAGAAGATATATTCTCTTCCGAAGAAATATAATTTCCGACATATGATCTTCCGAAGATTTTGACGACTACGTTCAGCTTTTTTAAAAATTATTTCTAAAACTAAGAGCGCGGCTAGAATAAAATTGTATCATTGTCCCAATTTAAAAAATAATCGTCAAATATGAAAGTTTACACTTACTCAAATAGACTCGTTTTAGAAGTATGCGCTTTTCAATCATCTCAAGAAAAAAATAAAATTCTTTTGGTCTTATTAACATATTCTTAATGAAGTGCTCCTGAATGACGGTGTTAAAAATGTAAATCCCATTTACGGATTGCATTATTGCTTTTTAAGGTCATAACGTTAGACATGCGGGGCGGGCGTTACCGGGATTTTCTTAAAACCATGACTGCAGCTTTCAAGGATCCTCTCTTTTCATTGTTCGTAAACGTTCTTTAAAAGCATTCGACATTCCGTGTGGGATCTCTCTCTCTCTCGAAGATGTGTTCTTCTCATTCATTGTTCAACCTAAGTTCATCCATCTGGTATTGGCGATCGATTCAGGAACTGTATAATAATCGTGCATAAGAAGAGATAATAACCTCTTTTAATAAAATTAGATTTGCTCTGGCCTTCTTTCTTTCATCTTCTTATCAAGGTCGATGTCTGGTTCTCTCTCTCTCTTTAGATTCCCTTATGAGAAAAACTTCATATTTAAATGGATCATTCATTAAAGTTTACGCCATTTAAAAACTGTTCCGAGCACAAATAATGAAAGTTTAAAATAGATTATGATTCTAAAGAGGCTTCATTTTTTTTTTTTTTTTAATTTTTAAGAATAAAGTACCAATACTTATTATTTTTAATGAGTATAAGCATCTTACCCTGCTCGCTGACCCTCACCAATATTATAATATATCACCAGACACCAGTAAATTATTAGTAAATATTGGACATTCCTTGAATGTGATTCATAAGTTGTAAGAAGTATAGCCTAAAATCTGAAATATGCTTGTTGTAATAATATGATGTTTAAAATATAAGAATTTAGAGTAATTGGCGGCCGAAAAACGATTGTAAAACAACATAGAATTGCGATGGAACTAAACTTGTCAAAAAGTCATTTTCGAATAAATCGTTAACAAATAGTCGTTTCTCAAACCCGAAAATTCTCGTCGTCATAACGTATTAAACTAATGATGGAATTTATGAAATCACTTGGAAATGGCTTGCAAAAACGGTAGGCAAGCCACCTGGATTTACAATGAAATCGAGTGTATCAAAAAATATCTCAAATATAAAATTCGCTAACGTATAAAAATATCGGAATTTCAAAAATTATAAGGAAATGTCCAAAAAAAAATTACTACAGCTATTCGTTGAGATTTTATAGTGTAAAACGTCTTTTTTTTTTTTTTTTTTTTTTTTTTTTTTTTTTTTTTAGGGAGAGAGAGAAAAATTACGATTTTTTTTAAAACTTAGGCCTAAATATTTTTTTAGCTGAAACTTTCACAGTATTAGTTTTTTTAGCATATATATATATATGTGTGTGTGACAAAAAGCATTTTATTCTTTATTTAGCATTAAATCATTGTTACTAAGCATAACATAACCTTACTCATGTAAACAGCTTTGACTTTTTTCTACCTTTTCTTCATTCAAATATATTTTTAATAGTAAAAATGTATTACCTTAAATACCTCCTTAAAATTTGTATTGATACAACTGAAGAAAAAAAATATGCGAAAAAATATTATGAAGTAAACTAATGTGTACTGATAACCTTTAAATAACGCTGAAGAATGACATTTTTATCTGACAAAGAAATAAGAATTCCTCTACATGCATTACGAATGCTACAATTAGATACTAAATTTTTATTTGGTTGTTAAATGGAGTTGTGAAGTTTTGTTGTAATGTATAAGCATAATCAAGTTATCCTTTTTTAACATTCTATCATATTTATTTAGCAAAAGTGGTTATTTTTAAATAGTTTATAAATTTATAGTTAAAAATTAAATTCTTTTTTTAATGCGGATTTAATCTGGAATAAAAAATATTTTACCTTTTGTTTTAACTAAACCAGCAGAACCCAGTTTAAATTAAAGTTTGTTTTTTTTTCCAACCTTGGATCAAAAGCTCTGCTCCAAAACTCGGTTGTTCCTTCCCTGGAACTAAATTATATCACCGTTTGGTTAGATGGCAAAATATCTAACTCATAAACAGTTGTTAGAATCATCATCTACGATGCATAAACGTAGACACAAAAGCGATGAAATTTATTTTTTTCCCTTTGGCAACAAAATGCTGGTCAAAAAACTGACCTTATTACCCGAACTTTAAAGAACAGTCATGAAAGGAAAAACTTCATTTTATGTGCTCTCAAAATTGAAGCAAAGACAATTTTTAATTAGATTAACCTTTTGCAATGACAATAAATTGAGCGAGGGAATTTTTGTGAATAAAAATGTGTTCAAGTGGTGAAAATAAAGCACTAAAAATGCGCATTATTTGTGCTTTCAAAATTCAGGCTAGGAAATTTCTCAAAAATCTTTGTAAATAAACTTTTAAAAAAAGTTTTCATGTAACAAGTCCACTGCTTCATCAAGAATAACGCTAAAAAGTTATCTCCCTTTGTGTTTCTGAAGTTTCCCATCGTTTCTCGGTCTGTCCTAATCAATTGAAGAAAAATATTAATTTGTAACGACTAGAAACATTAATTATTTAGCTAATTTTAACTATTTTTTAAAGTTAATAATAGAATAACTGAAATTGATTCAGTGCTTTATATTTAAAATTATTTCAATTTTGCGAGCAATTTACATGTATGTATCAAACTAAAAATAATTTTTAATTCTAAACACACATACAATATATGATGTAATCTTTCTTTTTATACCGTTAATTTATTTAGCAGTGATACTTACAAGAGTTAATATGTAAACTTAAAGATATTTTAGAATTTATTTATTATTTTATATACGACGTTGTATAAGACGACTTTTCAAACACCCAAAAGTTGAAGTAAATCAAGAAATCTAATACCACCGAACCGGCAATAACGTCTGACATTTGTTGATCGATCGTGCAATATCGATGCATTATAAACAATAAGATAGATATGAATAACTCTGTATCAGTTTACCCAATTCTAAAACTATTTTTAATTTGTTAAGCAGTTAATTTTGCATTTTCTCTCATCGNTTTTTTTTTTTTTTTTTTTTTTTTTTTTTTTTTTTTTTTTTTTTTTTTTTTTTGAACTATTCTTTAAATTACGACTAGAAAAGAAAGTTATGATTAAGGTAATTTATTTTACAGTATTTCAAGAAATATAACGCAATAAAAACTTTTAAAACAAACGATAAGGCTACAAATTTTAAGATTCCTGAAAATCATCTGTGTCGAATTCAATATCGTTTGCGTCCTACAGTTCTACTTCATCCTCATCAGCTGAGTCGTCTTCCCCCTACCAAAGGATTCGAAATTCTGCTATTGCTAATGCATCTTTATTTGAGGGGGCGCTTCATAGTACTATATTTTAGGGCAAATGTATCCATAGGAAATATTTTTTTATGTTTCTTAGTTAAGAAACTTTCATGTTAGATTTTTTTAAGGGTTGACTTATATACCAGAATTTTGTTATCGCATAATCTAAAATAGGAGGTTATACACCGGTATATAAGGTAAGAACAAAATTATATTTCAAATGAAATCTCTTTCTTATACTTGGGTAAAAAATCTAGTAACAATTATTACTATGAATTAAATATAGTTTTTCTCAAAAAGAAGTTATGCTAGTTTTTTATATCTCTTCCAATTTATTCAATCCTGCTGCTTGCTAATTATGGTTTTATTTTTTAAGTGAGGAATTAAAAAATCTCTGTGGAAGATTAAGCAGAACCTTGTCTGAATGTCAGATGAAACTCCCATTATTTATTAATATAATAAATAGTTACAGCTAAGTTTTTAAGTAGTTAAATTTGGTTTAAAGATTTAAGACTAACTTCTTTTCTCTTCATCATAAGGGAATTATTTTACTATTTCTTATTCGGGAAAATCAAAAAAATTTTAATATTTTGTTCCGTTTCTCTCAATTAAAAAAAAGTAAAAATTCTTTTAATGACGCATGAGCTACATCAAAAGTAAATTTTATTTTCTACACTCCAAAGGGAAAACAAGTAACTTTTATGCCTCATAATTTTCACTAGATGGTAACATCTTTAAAAGTAATTTTTTTATTTATTTTTTCCTTTGAAACTAACATGCGTTTTCAAAGCCAACTCTTTCCCTACTCCTCTTTGCTATAACCATTTAGAAATAAACAAAATGGTGTAAGATGCAGTAAAGCGTCGTGATGACGTTCGATTAGATTGTCCTTAAGTATTGATTTAAACTAATAAAGAAACATGGCAATTCAAATGTATGAAACTTGTGTTTGTGGCATCCATAAACTAAAGATGACACTTTTCTTAAGATCAAGTTTTCGTTAACATTTGTTTTGTAACATTTTATTTCTTTTTTCTGTTAACGGCATATTTTTATCGAATATTATGGAGAAAAAGCTTTATACACCGGAAATGTTTCGTATTAAATTGTTTACTCAGCTTGATGCACTAAACGAATCTGAAAAGTTCACACGTTTATTTTTAAGAAACCCTCTTTTGGGATCATAAACATTTGCTCTGTTACGAACACATCAAATAAAATTTCATCATTATGCTCTAAAAAAATGTTACCGTAAAATTTAAAAAAAAAATAAAGAAAATAGTTTTTTAAAAAATAATACGTGTTACTGTTATCTGTTTTGATGAAATATTACCCTTTTTTTCCTTTCTCCCTCTTTCATTCCTTTCAGCAGACTTATTGCTGCATAGAATAATTTCACTTTAAGATTCAAGGATATCCGTATATCTTTCTTTTAAAGCATACACTGCTTCATACCTTCCTGCCCAACGGGTTGGTTTTAAAGATTTGAGTGTTTTTCATTTTCTTTTGTTAGTGCCTAGAGATCTTTCCATCCTATTATATTATTACCAAAATTTTCATAGATACTTTGTACTGTATCAAAAAAGTTTGTTACAATCCTGTTTAATTGCACTGCGTCTTTCACAACCAAATTTAAATTATGTGAAGCACCGTGGACAAAATAAGCACAAGGAGAAATTTCTCGAATTCTTTTTCATATTCCAGAGTATGAACATACCGCCATAATAGCCTTGACCACGTCACTTCTTAATATGTAAACCTTTTCTGGTAAATGATTTTGGAGTCTGTTCTTGAAATCCAAGATCCGATTGATCTTGGACTTCAGTAAATGGCGTGAAAGTATTAAAAATAAAATTTAATAAAAAGTATGGGAAATAATCATGTTCATAATGAAACACATATAAAAGATTCACCAGTTCAATCTATAAGAGGGGTTTAAAGGAATCAGATGGGCGGACAATTCGGCTAGAATGCATTTTCATAAGAAAAGCATGTGAAGCAGGCATCATGGAAATTCTCTTCGAAGACTGCGACTCAGGTTTTGAACTAGTAGAGGGAACAGACAGCTTCACAGAAAGGGAAGGTATAGTGCGGCTTTGAGGAGAACTCCTCCAAACTGAAATTCTGGGGCTGTCTCATAGCGATATTGATTTCGATAGATTAGCAAGCGATATTGATTCGATAGATAAGCTGGCGATATTGATTTCGTGACCACATCCATCGCGGCCCCTGTATCCAACTTAAATTTAGCAGCAATTTGATCCTTTTCTAAACTGTCACCAATATCCCTATATTTCAATTGATTAGTAGCTTGTTCACTAGCCCTACGAATATTGATAGCTTTATTTAATGTTAGTTCGCTTTCGGCTAGCAATCTTTCCTTAATCTTATCAGAGCAAATTCCTCTAACAATTTGATCAGGCAATAAGTTGTCTTGCAAAGTTTCAAAATTACAATCACCAATTTTGGATTTCAGCTTAGTAAAATAAGAATAAAAAAGTTTCGTGCTTACCTTGTAGACAACTAAAAAACAAATAACGCGTATACGTCTCGTTCCAAACAGGCGAAAAATAGTTGTGAAACTTGAGTTTAATCAATGATAAATCCTTTTTCTGTGCTACTGTTTTTAATTCAAATGTAATATATAGCAGCTGGACCTTTTGCTGACATACATATCGCTAGCAGAATTTCTGGCTCTTTGCCATCCAGTACCTGTGGTAAACGTACGAAACTTGAAGCACTAAGAGTCGTCCGGCATGGTACCAACACCACAGTGACACCATGCAGTATTATTTGTTAGCTATCATGATGTAATGATACCTGTAACGCTAATTAAACTAAGTAGGTTAAGACACAAACATTTTTATTAACAGCCATAAACGAACTGAAATTCGATTCACTTCCAATCTCACAGTCCTTTGTAACTACATAAGGCAATTTATTCTGTCACGTGTTTGTGGAAATATCCAGTAAAATCGACAGTACGCACAATCAAGCTCTGGCGAGTGACTCAAAGTACCTTCTTATTCTTAGACCTGATTTTGTAATAGCAAAGAGTAGTAACTGTTTGGGAAGCAACGTCTGCTTTGATCTACATTTTTTGGGGGGAATGAGCCCCCTAGTTGAATCGGATCAGATTCGCTCCTCTTTACTAGAGAATTTTTTTTTTAATTAAAAATTTAACTGACTATTTTGGTTTTTTTTTTGTTCCTTCATTTTTTTATTTCTGGTTCTTTTCGTTTAAGCCAAGAAGTCACCGGAGGTAAATACTTCCAGTCTCGCATTCCTTTGTATTTACATAAGGTAATTTTATTCCGTCTCATGTTTGAGGAAAGGCTCACATTAAGGTTGGCAGTACTCACAATCTAGCTTTGGCGAATAATAAACTCAACCATCTAGCTTCAACCTCTTCTTGACTTAACCTAGTACCTTCTTATTCTTAGACGTCTTATTCTAGACGCTTTGATCTGCATTTTTTTGGAATGAGTCCTCTGGTTGAATCAGTCGGATCAGATTTAATAATGGTTAATTTTGTATTAGAGATTATTAGGGGGGGGGGAGTTTTCATTATTCAGACAAATTTTAGTAATAATCAAGGACAAATGCACAACTTTAAACAGGAATATCTACAGAATTTAAATCATTATGTTCTTTCACTCCTCTTCACGTGCCTTTTCCTTATTTATAAATAATCCTATGAAGATAAATTTAAAAGTCCGCTTACAAATATCAACAATATATATATATATAACAGACAATTTTTTTTCTTCCTTCATAATTTATTTCTTGTTCTTTTGTTTGTTTAAGCCAAGAAGACATCCGAGATGAGATGAAATTTTTTTGTATTTTCTTAATTATTTTTTTTTTGTTGTTTCTTTTCAGTTGTGCTTAAATATGAACGTTTCATTTTCCTATAGTTTATTAATAAAATCATACGTTTTACTGGCTCGATTTTTTTGAGAAAAAAATTTGTTTTACTTCTTTTATTCTGAGCAATTTAACGCTAAATGTAAGATGATAATCACAAAATTGCAGCAAAAATATTGAAACCGACTCACTGAAAGTAGAAAATAGCAAACCAATTTTTAAACTGCAAACTCATGTATTGAGTTATTTTGTACAAAGTTATATAATTTGATTAATTTTGTGTTTATTTGCAAATTGTAGTGAGCATTTGATACAGTTTTTATTCCCCATTTACTTGTGCAGCTGTAAAAAGTAGTTACTGAACATAAGATTTTCCACAAAGAAAACATTGTTATGAAAATTCTGACAATACTCAATCTTAAAACATGATCTTCAAAACCATTTATTTTAATGTTGCTGTTTCAGCCCTCCCTCTTTCTACATTTAGATGTTTGGTCAAACTAACACGTTCAATATTAAAATAAACCTATTATTTTATAGTTTTAAAGAAGCATTGCCTTCAGATACAAATATTTATATTATTAATATACAATTACAGGCAGAACTATCTTGTTCCTGAAAGAAGAAAAAAAATCTTTGTCATGAAACATTTGTGCTACGAAAGAACGCTAAACAAAGTGTTTTATAATGGGACATCTGTGTAGAAAATACTATTTCTGACAACCCTCATCATAATGAATGTGAAACACACACATCCTAGTCAAAACAAACTTATGGTTTCCTTTCTCGCTCCTAACATTGAAATGTCCTCATCGATAGATTTATTGCCTTTACAATTCAATTGAAACACTCTCCTCCTATTGTTTAAGTAATACTTTGTGACCATTCTCTGAACATCCGAAGACTGACACCGGGGAACAGATTTTTTGTTGCATTCAATGCAAATGCTTAACTCGAGTGTCGTGATTTTAAAAGTGAAATTAATTATGCTCCTAAAGCTACAGATTATTTTTTTAAATTTTTATTTGTAGTCCATTTTTTGTCGAATGTACTAGTTTAAAAACGTTTTACATAACAGGGAATCACATAAATGTTGCGACAAACTTGTAAGGGAGGGTGTCAGTGTTTAAATTGCAAGTCGTCGTTCGAGGCTAGGAGCCCATAATGATCTATTCAAAGGCACACGAAGATACGGAAATCAACGATACAAAAGTATCTAAAATCTGTTTTAAAAATCTTATACAATAAAAAACCTAAAAAAATACGTTCCATTGTTATTTATGTTGGTTTATCCTATCTTTTTCGTAGACCTTTTTAATGATAGATTAAACGCAATATTGCTTCCCTCGGGTTATTGAAAGAGCTTACGTAAATATAAAATGCTTGCTTTTAGTTGTTTATAAAGAGTAAAATAAATTTTCTATTTGGTTAAACGATTCTGTACAGTGAGATCATTTGATGGGGGGAACTTAAACCAGAAATATTATGTTGAAGTATCGTGCAATTTCAAATAGTGTTCGTTTGTGGAAACATTTAAAATGAACCGATACTTTTTGTTATAATTTATTTGTATAAAAACTCCCAGAAATGTCAGTATGAGCGAATTGTAACTAAAAAACTTCCATTTGAAGTTTCTGTTAAAGATTTATCGGAACCGCTGTCTGCCTATGAGTGTAGAAGTTACTCTCTCGTCACTTACTCTTCCAATAAGATAAAAGATTTAAAAAAAAGATGAAATAGACTGTAATTTATCGTTATCTTTGGTTGATTACTTTTAGAGAATGGAAACTTGTTCTACCTATTCAATGGAGAAACGTTGATGATAATGAGGTCTAAAATCGAGAACCTTCTCTTAGTTTGTTGTTTCTTTTGCATGTGTCTGCATTGTTTTACAAAGGGGGGAAGCTTTTTGAATTGATATTAATTTTCCCCTTCTTCTTTTTTTCAGTCTCAGTCGTCTGTCGTAACCATTCACAATCTGAAGAGTTCTCGAGATGACGGAATCCTCTATCCTGACGATCAGCTCAATGATGTGGCCGACGACAGGGAACAGGTAATCCTTAAGGCTCCTGCAAAACTCAAAGAAAATTTTTTTTTTTTTTTAAGACTTTTAACATTAACAATATAAGGGAGTTGATGAAATTTCTGGGTAAATATAGTCCCACTAGTTTAGTTAATAGAAAGTTCGGCCCTCTTAATATTAATTTCTTTTTCTGTTTCAGCGAAACAAATACATTTTATTCGTTATAATAGTTATATAAAACAGTAGTAAAACATAGTAATATAAAACTCGTTTGTCTTAAGATAATTCCATGCGGAAAAATAAATAATTTTAAATAAAATTTGTTTCTTAATTTAATATTGATAAAAAGAGAAAATTTGAAGTTAAAGGTACATAAGTTTTTGCTAAATTTTGAACTATAATTGATATACTACAAAATTTAACTTTACGAAGCATTTTTGCTCAGAAACTATAACCAATTTCGTACAAACTATGATTTTCGAGCAAACTATGATTTTCGTCATTTATAATTGTATAGTTTAAGTAATTATTACGTGTAATTAATTGGCAACTAGTCAAATTTTCGTTTTGTGGCATAGCTAAGTTAAATGTTAACTTATCATAAAGTGTAAAAGTCTTTTTCTTCTTTTTTTTTGCTCTGAATATAAACAAAAACCGGTTCTGAAGCGTACGAACTTAAACTTACACAAAGCAAAGACCGGTTGAACCACTTTCCTAGCTTCGCAGATCACCTTACTTAGAGGGAAACATAAACATTCAAATGATAAACAGTTTAGAAGCTATGTCCTGTTTGCGTGGCGTATTATCTTAGAAAAGGCAAACTTCACAATTATAAGCAAAAAATTTTGGTTTCCTTAAATAGTTCTGGTGACATTTCCAATACGCAGTAAGTGAAATTAATGTTAAGGGGTCAAACTTTCGATAGCTGTATTTTCTAGATTGTTATTACCTCCCTTCCACATTCAGAATATCAAAAATCCAAATTCGTCCTCCGGGGTAGGGGGGTTATACTGCGGCTTTGAGGAGAACTCCTCCTGAATAAAAGTCTGGGGCTGTCTGCTGCTATGGTAACAAGTGAGAGCACACTTCTAATGGGGGTGTCGAGTCACTTTCTCACACTGATCTATGCAAAGATTCAAGACAAACTATTCGCCCCACACCCCTATTCGAATTGACTTTCCCTCGTAACCATGGTACCCGCCGCAACGCTTGACTGATGTCTGGAGGAGTTCTCCTGAGAGCCGCACTATATGTTTATTCAGTGGAAGTATGCTATTGTGTCTGAAATTATAGCAACTTAACATCGTTTAGTCTGCACTGATTAATTAACAAAACTCAATCCCTCATCTGTTTAATAGGTAAAAAGTTATTCTGGAATAGTTTTAGAATCGCAATATTTTTATGCTACGTTATTATGACACGTTTGACACGACCTGATTTGTGACGGTTTCATCTTTTAATCCAGATGATTTTCCAATCGCTTCTTGAAGTGAATATTGTTACGGATTTCCGTAAGGTTTTTAATATGCCGATATCTTTGAAACCCTAGTATAAATACACACAAATTTAAGTAATCACTTATTGAATACTATATTCGCGAAAATCTAATCGCAAATCACCGTAATATTTGTATAGCTTTTTCGTCACAAATCGCTACAGATTTCCACTTGTTTTTAAAATTCCTTTGTTCCCTTTGAATCATAATGCTGTTTCTATATGGGAATTTCGAATCGCGTAGTAGTATAATTTTTTCGCTCACTTAATTTAGGAACATTTTATATTTAATTCACGTGGTTTTGGTGATCGTTTTTTATTTATTTACGGTGCTTGCAGCTGGTCATTAAAAGCCCTCCTTTTCATTGAGGTATGGCTATTGATCACTTTTGTTAGAAAAATCAAAAATCATCTTTTTTTTTTCGCAAAAAAGTAATTTTTTCAGCACTGAAAAATTGTCTAATGCTCTACCATCATTGCCGTTTGGTCGAACTGACTTCTGTCGAACTGACTATTTATTTATTTTTCATTTATATAATTTATTTATTTTTGTATGAATTAACTTCCTCTAATGCAAAATTTTGCATGAATCCACTGAATCAGTTATAACCCTGAAAAAAGAAGTATAGGTATAGTCACATCCTTAGAGAAAATTTATTTCAACGCCATAAAAAAATCTTGTATTATTTTAGGCTAAAACTACTTTTTATTTTTTTTAATGACTGAAAACAAGACACTTTTTTATANTTTTTTTTTTTTTTTTTTTTTTTTTTTTTTTTTTTTTTTTTTTTAAATATTAAAAATATGACATTTTAGACCAAAAAGTTTAAAAATCTATGACGATTTCACCTGGAATAAGCCTTGTATATATTTTTGAAAACTATAACTTTACTAATCGTTTTTTTAATATCATACCTCATATATTTGCCAAAATAGACAAAGTTGACTGAACACCAATTTTTCACACAATTGAACCACAATCATCAAATCTAATCAAACCATCTGTTTCATGGTTAAAAACATTTTACAAAAATGAATTAAGGTGCAGAAACTTGGGTTATTTTTATGTGCAAAGCTTAAAGATCTCTTTACTTAATGGTAACTCTCTTTCATTTCTTTTAGTGTTACTATAAGAAAGTGTCATTTCTTAATGAAAAGTGTATTTTTTCCCCTTTCTTATTCACCTTAATGTGTTAATGTGGTTACTTTTTTTGTTGGAAACAATTGCAAAAATCACTTTTTTTTTGTTCTGTTTAAGTGGCTGCTACCCTTCCATTTATTACATGCTACAAATTTCTACTTGGTTTTTAAAATGCCTTTTTTTTTTTTTAATATTACGGCAGTCAAAATTCATAAAGGAGAAATACCAAATTTTTATTTAAATGTAAGAGTTTTGCGCATTTCGAAATCAATTTATACATTAGGCAAGCTTCTTGCACTGTTATAAAAACACTGCTCATATAAGAAATCTGCTTTTTTTTCCATCACAGATTCATAACTTTTTTCAGTCTCTGCTCGCTGTGCATATAGTTACTTGTTTTTGCTAAATAAATGAAGGCATATTAGAATTTATAGAATTTTTTTTTCCAGATCATTGCAGTGTTTGATGAAAATTATTCCCCCATCCCACAGTATAGCTGTGGGGGGGATGTGACGAGTACGAGCTCTGTGTATACGGGTAGTCCAGATCTCTTTAGTGTAGAAGTGGGATCGCTCTGCAGCAATAACAATGTAGACACCATTGAAGATCATTTGCCTGGTTTGTATTTCCCATTTTTATTCATGATAAGACTTTTTCTAGGGGGAATTGAATTTATGAAACTACAAATTTGGAAAAGTTCTTGAAGTAATTCCATTTTGAAGGAAATTGGTTTGCATTTAAGGGGCACATTAGCAGCTGCACATGATGCATTTTGTGTAATCTCACACTTATGGACTTAAATTTAATAATATGAATTATTTTATGTTAATCAAACAGTTGCAAATAGTTATATTGACTTCAAATCAATTGCTTTTGCCATTTTATTTTTGATAGAAATTATTATTGTATTTTGTTTTCAATATGTGGCCATTTTGTTAATAATTATTTTAAGCAATTAGAGATTGTTGTTGTTGTCTGCTGTAAAACAATTTCTAAACATTTTCAGGGATTTATAAACTTATTCATTGATTTGACCATTCACTAAATTGCCCTGCAATGACTCGTGACTTGATAATCACCCATAAACAAATTAATAGCTATTTATTGTTGACTCATTGTTAATACATCTATTCACTAATTCATTGATTTATTTCCTTTCATATCTTATTCTGTTCACTCCCTATATTTAAAATTGTTCTTGATAACAGTTATGATGAAGTGAAATTGTAACAAAATGTTAATAAAGTATACTAGTTTAAAAATAACAACTTAAAATAAATTAAAAATGGCCTCATATAAAATACAATTATAAAAGAAGGGACGGTTGTCATAGTTATAGGAAAATATTAGATGATTATTGCTGTAAAATAATTTTTGGAAAAAGATTAGATATTCTCTACCCAGACTAATATAGGTATATCAAACTATATACACTGATGGATGAAAACAAGTTAAAAATATAAAAAAAGAACAAAAGTAATGCCCTAATAAGGCATCATATGATAAAGCTCAGCTCTACATAATTTGAAATTGTATGAAACTTTGAAAACTCATTTGAAAAATATCAATTATATTATTAATATTAATGTTGTTGTTTTTTTCATTCAGGTATAACACCCCTGCAAGTAAGAAGGGGTAGTGAGCCTGCCCTCAACTGTCTCTTCCCTCCTATCTCCTCCTCCTCTACAGATCCCAATAACAAGAGGTGGTCAACAGCAGTAGTCATTAATCCTCCAGAACATCAACATGATGCAAATGTATGATTTATTGCTTTGTTTTTTCAAAACCTTATTGGGGATTTTAGAAATATATACTGAAAACAAATATTCTTTTTTTTAAAACTGTTAATAGAAGTTTTAACCTGATTGTATGGAAAAAAATTAAGTTCCTAGAAATTTAGGTGGAAACTCTGCTATAAGTAAATTTTATTTCATTTTTTATTTAATCTAATCTAAAGTTCTGCACACTTATTAGACCATACATTATTGAAATTTTTTTTTTTTAATGTTTGCATATTTGTAGTTATTACACACCTATGTTTTTTTATATTTTGAATTAAATATTTTGACTATTTTGAATTAAATATTTTTAGGAGAACGGTGTTGATGAGAGTGTCTCTCCTCTCGAAAGCCTCGATCTAAATGGAGATTCCAAAATGTCTTCTCTTTCTTTCTCGAGGAGCTCTGGCAGGCTCTCCATCCTGGGAAACAATTCAGAAACACACCGTTGGGTGGAGGCAGCTGACAGGCAGTTAATGAAGGTACTTCCTTTTTGTTTCTTCTTTAATTAAAATTCAGTTTCTTAATACAAAAACCTTTTTCTACTTATATTTCCTTAAACTAAACTGAGTATCGCAACAGCCCATTGAGGGCCAAGGCCTAATGTGCCCATCTCAGTTTTCTTGACCTTGCGCTCTGGAGTGCAGGATCAGATGTTCCGATTAGGTGATCTGCGGAACCCCAGTGTTTAGTTCCCAAGCATGCCTGGTACTCATTTATCGACCCACTGAAAAGATGAAAGGCTGAGTCAACCTTGCCCGTCCCGAGGATCGAACCTAGGACTTGTGGCGCGAAGCTCTACCACTTAGCCACCAGGCGTCATATTTCCTTAAAACGTTTAGTTATTTAATATTTTGCTTTCTTAAATTGTATGAGTACTGTACTTTTTTTTTCTGAGAAATATCTTGTTTTTACATGAGAACTTTCTTTGCACTGCTGTTTGTAATGATATTTTTTTTTCAAATAATAAGAAACATGGTTATTAAATCAGAAGTGCAAACTATTATGATTTGTCTGTAATTATTACAATTTTGTAGTCAAGATTATCTTACGGTTGAGTAATACCAATTGTGGTTTTTGAGAATTTTCATTATAAACTGTTAACCCCTTAACTACTAAGAATTATAAAATTTTATTGTTTGCAGTGAATATAACATAAGCCTTTTTTTTTCAGGACTACAATGAAAATTTTCATTTGAAATCACCTTCACCTGAACATGGGGATGAGGCTGATAGTGATACATCTAGTATGAGTGACGAAAGGTAAGGAGTGATGAGATATAACCTCTAGATTTTTATTTCATGTAGTGAATGGTCGCCAAATCCATTGCAAGATTTTATATATTTATATTATGAATTGTTTCTATCTAAAGTTGCCAGTCAGTTGGAAAATTAATTATATTTTTAAAAAAAACAGTTTATTCCTAACTGAATTATGAAAAAAAAAGAACTATTTGTGTTATGAAAAATAAGGGTTAGTAAATTTTTTATAACTGCAGTTTAATTTAGTTAGCAATTTAGGATAATTCACATGAATAATAAGAGAAAATTAGAAGTAAACTAATTTGGATAAATTTAGTTAACAAAACCATAAAATATACGCCAAAATAAAACAGAAAACACTGAGCTGACTGAAGAATTTGCAACAATTATTTTAGATCTATAACTTTTAAGACATAAAACTTCATGTTTAGCGATTTCTCACATCTCTATGGAACAACAGTGGGATCTTTAAAAGTAATAACAAATTGCACTTTGTTAAATCAGATTTTAACCCTTTTAACTGCATTGCATCTACAGTGCATAGAGAAAAAACTAACTAGTCTCCGAATCTGTTACACTGCCTTGATTCATCTTCATTTCCTGTTTGGAGAACCTTCGCCCCAATGCAACACTTTAAGGTTTTACATACAATTCATCACATTTTAATAATTTGCCTATGTTTCTTAGATCTGTTTTATTGCTGGGGAAATTGTTAGGTGACACATGTTATTTTAACATTTTTGCGTTTTCTATGTGCAAATGGTATTTTATCTTTCACATAACTGTTTTATAATGCTTAACATTTTCATTGAGTTTTATCCACTTATGAGTTATTTACCTTTAAACTGTTTTAGAGTATTCACCATTTTATTTGATTTTATTCACTTTTGAATGCACTTGTTTTTATCATGTACTGTTTTATCAATTTCAAGTGTTTTGTAAGAGCAATTTATTGTACATATTTTACTTTTGGTTTATATTTAAAACCTTATGTTTGGCAAAGCATGTGCTTATTTTGACCTTATGTCATGTAACTCGACAATAAAAGTCAAGATAAATAATAACATACTGTTAACTATAGTATGATAAGTTGTACCATAGATGAGATATATTTAATATGTAGACCAATGATATAAAAAAAAATGAGTGCTTGATTCAGTTACATCATGAACAAATTAAAAATTAGTACTCTCCCTAAGTAGGTAGAGCCTATCCTAGATACATGAGCATCATGTGATGC
Organism: Parasteatoda tepidariorum; assembly: GCF_043381705.1. NCBI lineage: Eukaryota > Metazoa > Arthropoda > Arachnida > Araneae > Theridiidae > Parasteatoda > Parasteatoda tepidariorum. The sequence continues at coordinate 29,155,091 of NC_092204.1, forward strand.
AAATAATGGTCGCTGAAATTGTTTGTCAGTCTTAGATAAAAGAAGTAAATTACCAGGTGAAGCTGCTGCTATGAGGCACACTGGATATCTCATCTGAGACTCAGCTCTTGATTTTATTTCATTCAACAACAGGATAAAAATACCTTGTAGTTATGAGAGTCTTGCATAAAATCATTTCTGCTTTCAAAAATCGTATAAAGCATAGTTTATATAAATTCACGCAGACTGGAAATAACTCTTGCTTAGAATATATAGTAAAAAAAAAAAGCTGACACTTCCAAGAACAGAAGAATGTCATTAATGGCTATGACTTTCTAGGACTGGATAGTTTATTATGTATAACTTTGAGTATTTTGCATTTTTAACTAAAAGTTTAACAGTGTTGGTTGCAGGATTTTCTTGAATCGCACAATTCTCACACAAAAAAGCCTGCAATCATCCACCTACATAGTCAGGAAAAGTCTGAAATCTCCCTAACAAGATGCCTTATTTTTTAGCTGATATTAAACAAAGTTTGAAGGTGTATCGATGAATCGCAGATAATAATAAAAAAGTATGCATTACTATGTAAAGCAAGGTAACCACACGTCCTTTGGACAATCTAGTGAGAGAAAAGGTGGATTTCAAAACCAATATTAAAAAAAGGTATAAAACGAAAAGCGATGATAGGGGAAGAACAACGTAAAAGAATTCAAAATCATGAGTCATCAAAAGGGAAGAAAAGAAATCAAGTGTTTCACTAACAAATTTACTCTAATGGAATCCTTTCCAAGTAATCTGATCCTTCATTGCTTGAGTTATGATAAAAACAGGTTAAAATTGAAATATTTATTCGAAGCTTGTTAAAATTTTAATTAGTGTTACTATTGAAATAATTTAGGAGACAGGATGCGTAGTGTCTCTTTAAAAAGTGCTTATTTTCGCTTTTTGAAAGCTCTTAAAGGTGCATTTTTCTTTGGGTGTTTTTTAAAAGTGCTTAATTTTCCCTTTTCCAAAAGGAGATATTTTTTCTTTACCTAATGAAGTTATTTTTTGTTGAAAAATTTAACTATGCACCCTAATAGAATAATTTAGTACAGAAAAAGTGGAAACGCATAGGACTATTTACTATATGAGAAAAAAAAGCTTCTTTATATTGTTGTGTTTTTGTTTTGTTTATCCCTCATTATTTCTTTTATTGGTAATCACAGTTTCATTTTTTAAATGTCCTTTTTCCGAGTGTCATTTGAACTTTTTTTAGCACTTTTTACTGTCTGCAAACATTTTAATTCACATTAATGTCTGGTATAATACAGCTCTATTTCTTTGATTAACTTATTATTGATGACCATATTTACACTTGATGTCAAAATTGTGAAACCTTAACCCTGGCAGACAAACAGGCTATGTGCTTATTTTAACCCTATGTAAAGTCACTACTATATATATTTAAGTTTAGTTATTAAAAAAATAAAGAATTTAATATTTTACTCACACATTATTTTCTGCCATGAATTAGCAACTATATTTTGCATTATAACAATAATAATGTCACTGAAATGAAATTGTATTTATAATAATAAGCAAATAATAATTCTAATATTTATTCACAGGGAAAAAACCATAATCCTGAAAAATGAAACTGGCCCTCTAGGCATTCATGTTGTTCCAGATTATGACAGCAGTGGAAGGTATTTTTTTCTCTTAGTACATTCTAAAGCATGTATTCTCAAGCCAAACTCTTTTTTGCTCATAAATTAAATTTTTATTCATCTATGCATTTTGTTATAATTATAATTTAACATAAATACAAAGTTCTTGTGATGTCTCTTAGAGTATTCTTGTAGCAATCTTTTATAGCAATAGATGGCGCTCTCTTTGTAAAATGCAGAGTAAGCTTAATGTAAGGGTTAGTCGAATATAGACCACCAATTAGAAGCATGTCATGAAGAAAGTATTATTATTGTTTGTTAAATATCTATTGCCTTCATGTCGTTAGTTGCCGATTTAGTATTAAAAAGAATAAGTTTGGTGAGGAGAATGGAGTAAATTTATTTTGTATTAAATTAAAAATTGACAAGATGAAGGCTATAGAAAAACAACAATGACAATACTTTATTCATGATGTGCTACCATTGGTGGTCATCATATTCAAACTGCTGTTACATTATTAAGCTTACTCTGCAATTCAAGGAGAGCAATTTCCCATTGAAATCCATACATTGTATTTCAAGATTCAGATTTTTTGCATTTTTGGAAAACAAAATTCACTTTTATCAATAAAAAAAAATTTGTTTTATTGCAGGGACACAGGTCTGGTCATCCAGGGCATTGAAGCAGGTGGCCGAATAGACAGGGATGGAAGGTTCCGTGTGGGGGACAGAATAACAGAGATCAATGGGAAAAGCCTCCAAAATGTGAGCTTCCAGACTGCCCAGGAGATATTCAAGAGTGCCCTAAAATCTTCTCAGATCAAATTGGAATTAATACGGGGAGCCTCAAACCACCTGCAACAATCAAAGACTGCCGCAGTGCCGAAAAAGCCTCCTGCTCCTGTTTACCCCAGGGCGAACATTCCATCCCCTGAAGCCCCAAAGAAAGCAGAGGAGGAGTCTTCTCTTGTGGAGGGTGAAGAAAGAGGTGCAGGAATATTATTTTTGCCTATCTTTTTTAATTGTAAAATGACAAGTAATGAGAAACTAGTTCTAGTTAAACATATTGTATTACTTTGACAACTTGAAGCAATTAAATCATTCGAATCGATCTAGGTAATAATGGTTAACTTTTTTTTAAATAAACTATCTAAATAAGAGGGAGGTTTTCTTTAAAAGAATAAATAAAAGTACTGTATAATAAAGTTTAACTTTATGCAATCATTTTTTAAAAAAATTGTGAAAAGGGTGTAAGATATTAAATTTTATAATTTACTAGCAGTATTATACAAATAATTTTTTTAAGACCTTGTGTACAGATAAATTATTACAGCATATTTTTGAAATTGAAATAAGAAAAAAAAGTACTTGTATTAAAAAAAGAAAAAAGGCTTAGTTTAGTTAGAAAAAAATATTTGAATAATTTAGGTATTACAGTGCTTTTTGCATAAAAATGAACAAATCTCTTGAAGCAAAAATCAATTCTAATACTCTAAATGCTGTTACGTACCTAGTTTTTATTAACTCTGGCTCATTTTTTACTAGAAATGTTGACAAAAAATGGCATATTTTATTGTTGAGTGAGAAAATAAACTGCTTCTGGAATTGATTGTTGAGTGAGAAAGAAAAACTACTGTTGAAAAAACACAGCAAAACTAATATTTTTTGAAAAAGAAATTCATTCATAAAGATAAACCTGAATGAAAAGTGTTTATGGACATAGACACGTAATGCCATTAGTTAAAACATATTGATGTTTTATAATATGTTCAGAATTGAAAATAATGGAAAAACCAGAAAAGAAAACTAACAAATATTGATGCCTGTACTGTGTAGGGCCAAACCAGCTGAAATTTTACAGTCAAAAAGTTCCAACTTCATTTCAGGTAATAACATTNAACAAATTAAGAAAAACATAAAAAATATCTAACAAGTTTATTATAATAAGTGTTAAAGTTGAAATATGTCGTGTAAAAGTAACACACGTAACGAAAGAATCGCCCTACATTTAAAGATCAAAAATCAAGATAGTGTGGGGACCATGTCGTAATTACATATTATAATATTTTTTCTTCCTCTTTGAATTCTGCGATTGGTATTTCTTAAAGTAAGCCTCAAATGTTTTTTACTAATACAATGAAATTATACCATTGAGAAATTAAATAAATTTTTGATTATTTCTCCTTTTTAAATATAAAGTAACATATTTTTCTATTTCTAGCTGGAGGCATAAGTACAAAAGTTGCGACAGTGACACCCACCAAAAAGATCCCTGCTTCTGCTACTAGGCGATTGGCATCTGCTAACACTAGAAAAATTGGCAAAATGCTCACCATTGAACTCACAAAGGGTAAACTTTGTTAACTGTAAATTCAAAACTTTTTTTTTATATTGTTTGTTCCTATCTGCAGAGAAACATGACTACTTGCAGAGGTGCCAATTATTGCAATTTTTTTTGTAATTATTGCTATTTCATAATTAAGATGACGGTCTTACGGTTAAGAAATAAAACACTGCCTTTTTATTCATATTTCGTTTTGAAAAAGCTTAATTCGCTGTTTAAATAATAGTTACATACAGGTAAAATTATCTGTGTTTATAGCTTTAAATCTGATTACTATTACAAATATTCACTTTGTTAGAATTATTCTCAATTGGCTAAATTTTTCTTTCTTTTTGAGAGGGATATTAATAAATTTTTTAAAGTAATTTTTAAGCAAATACCTTTTTTAAAAAGCACCATTTAATGTTTATTTTCTTATTATTTTCTGGTTAAATATAGAAAAAGACTTCAAAGTTATTTGACAATTAATCTTCTTTTTTTTTTTTTTTTTTTTTTTTTTTTTTTTTTTTTTAAATATGCTTAGAGATTGCCTTTTTGCATGCCTTTAATTACAGTATAAACTACACATTTTTCTCTTATTTTTATAATGAGAGAGAATTACTTTTTGAAATATACTCATAAAATAGTATAAGAGTGTAATTTGAAAATTTTACGGCGCCCTTTCAAAACTCGAAGTGCCCTTTTCAGAGAGGAAGCACCCTACCCTTTTATATTCCTATGGAGAACTCTTTTAAATTATGATGCTTAAAGCACCATCTGTTGCTAAAATTTTGAACTTTTCATTTTCTTATGGTTTTCCTCTTTCTTTAATAATACTCTGTTTAAATGTGGTGTCATTCTGATCAGTTCTTATTTTCTATCGCATTATAAAATGTAATGAAGATATATTTAATCACTAAATATCATTTGCAGGTAGTGCTGGTTTGGGATTCAGTATAACAACTCGTGACAATCCTGCTGGTGGTAACTCACCCATCTACATAAAAAACATTCTTCCTAAAGGGGCAGCCATTGAAGATGGAAGATTGCTTCCTGGTGACAGACTGTTGGAGGTATTATCACCTCCTCCTATTTTAAATGACCATTCTTACGAGTATTGCATTGAGTAACTTTTGTTGCTTTCTTTCCTTTGTTTATAACAACTTTATCTTACAATGACAATAATTTCCCCTTTTTTCATCCAACTATTCCTTAATTCTACAGAGTAAAAGATGGTAACGGTTAAAATCATATTCGTTAATGGATACAGAAAATAAACTGTATACTAAAGTAAAAATGAAGAAATAGTCAATTAGGAAGAAAAAAAAAAGTATGATCTGAGTGAAAAATCATTCAAAAGTGTGACACATTTTTAATGTTTAAATAGTTTTAATTGAATTTGACTTTTTTTTTTTTGTTTGTATTGCAAATTTTGCACCATTTTTTGTATCAGCGTAAAAACAAAAGTACCCTGAGAGTTGTAAACAAACGACGATCTCATAACAGTTTTAGAAATGGTATAATATTGCGAATGGTAGAAGAGTTATAAATGTTGGTCTTCGAAAACATTTAATTGTGTCTTCTCAGTTGATAAAAATATCTTTATTATTAAATATCTATTTCTTTTATGAATGAATTGCTTTTTTTTTTTTTTCATTCAGGTCAATGGCACTTCGATGACCAGCAAAACTCAGTCAGACGCTGTTTCTATTCTACGTAACATTCCACTGGGAAAGACTGTGCAGCTCATAGTTTCTAGACAAGAAGCAGTCGAACCTGAAGTGGCTGAAGTCGAAAGCGAACCTGTAAATATTTTTAACCAAGCTCTTTCATGTTTTAAAACCAAAAAGAATCTTTTATATCTCAGATACTCGTGAAATTTTGCTTCTTGCACTGCCACCATACAGCTATTGATTTAAGAACTATTCAAAATCTATGTTTATTTTAGAAATTTTAATAGTAATTTAATATAATATTGTTACCATTAAACTAAGTTTTATAAAGAAGCTTATAAAAAGTAAATGAGAATGGTACACAGATTTAAGTACTTAATTGTCAATAATTAATTTATTCACCTTAAGATATTTTTAATTATACAGTCAAACCCCGCTATAGTGAACATGGTTTATAGTGAACTCCCGGATATAGTGAACGAAATGTTCGGTCCCTAGCCTTGCTATACACGTATAATGTTATTTTTTGTGGATATAGTGAACCAAAAAAGTGAGAAATTTGGATATAATGAACTTTTTTCTGTCTTCAACTGACTTTTTTTCTCCATATTTTTTGTAATAATTTTGAAATTTCTACTTCGAAATAAATACATATACCGATTTTTAAGACCATCTATAAAGGGGAATGTAGCGATAAGCATTTTTTCTTGTTTACTTCTTTTTATCTCTTTTTCCCATCCCTAAACAAACCAAGCAGATGTTTCCAACCCAGCAGATGATGAACCTGTAAGGTGTCCGTAGGATCAATACGCATTTTCTGTCAGAGGGAATGAGTAATTCTTCATTATTGGTCAAAGGGTTGGACACTAATATGTGCTGATAGGGCTCTTATTTCAACTCCTTTCTGCTCTCAGTTCAGTTGAAAAAATCCTACAAACAAGTGTCTCAAATTTAACTATGGCGAGCAGTAAATTTAAAACGTTCTCCATTGATGATAAAATGGCATAATCAGAAAAATTGAAAATGGATGCAATCAAGCTGATATTTGCAGGGAATATAAACCATCCAAATCTGCAGTTTGTAATATATGGAAAAATAGGCAATTAATAATTTCTGCTCATGAAAAAAATTTAGATGCCAGAAGAAAGTTGAGAAAAGCAGATCACAAGGATGTTGAAGAAGCATTACTGAAGTGGTTCAGCACTCGAAAAATCCGTAATCTTTCAGTATTTGGACAAATGTCGATAAATTTGCTAAGCAATTTTATGAGACTACTTTGATGTGCCCGAATGTCAGGTTAGACAGGTTTAAAAAATGGAATAAGAGAAATTCAGGAAAAATTATCTGAGAGTCTTGGATGTGTTTCCATACCTGATGCTGAGGATTACAATTTTTTTTTTGTACGCAAGACGAAGAGTAATGAAAAATAACACTTTTTTTGCTTCTACATAATATTTTTCAGTCATTTATTTGAATAATGTGTAATAAAATGGAGGAGTTTGGGAACCAATTAGTTAAATTGCCTACGTAACGGATATAGTGAACTCCCGGTTATAGTGAACCAAAACTTCGATCCCTTGAAGGTTCACTATAGCGGGGTTTGACTGTATAAAGTTCAATAAGTTATAAATGTTATTTAAAGAAATTGTATGGCGAAAAATTTGTTACACTCGCATGTGAAGTTTTTTTCTCCTTATTGTTACAATGTAATTAATAATTCCAAATACATTTGGTAACAGTCTACAAATAACTTGATCAAAACCTCTCGTTTGGCAACAAAATTGAATGTCCACTGTCTTGACACTATGATGTCAACAGTTTAAATGTTTGTATGGGGTTTATATATTTTACTGATTGGAATCTCACAAGCAAGAAATGCATGTTTATTTCCCCATGTAACCTCTTAAACTAATTTACTCAAATTCATTAAAATGTCATTTGGAACTTTTATCTATTCAGCTGTTTTAACTGTAACATTTGTTTCAAATTTTGAACCTTTTTCTTTACAGTGTGAATGGCGGTGAGATGAATTTTCTCTTGACTTAATTTTTTTAAAAAAAGTAACTTTCATGAAAGCATGCTTTAATTCTTTAGAGAAAACCTGTCATCATTGCATTCTGAGTGAAATTAATTACAAGAAGTTCAAGTTTGTTCTTCACCTAAATTGAGGACTCTTTCTTTTTGAATACTTATTTGCAGTATTGTGCTTAAGAGTGAATAACTCATTTTGAAACATTATGAAAGCTCATCCAGTTAGCATGACATGCATTCGATTTTCATGTGTTGTATTTGTGCATTTAATAGCAATGTAAATATAAAAATTTGTTTGCAATCATTTAGGTGCCGCCAAAGTTAGAGGATGAGAGCGGCATTTTTCCTTGGAAGTACAGAGAAATTCTGACCTTCCAGATCCCCTTGAATGAGTCTCATTCTGCAGGGCTCGGAGTCAGCGTGAAAGGAAAAAATGCGTCCACTCCCAATGGATCTGTCGATTTGGGCATCTTCATCAAATCCGTCATCCCGGGCGGCGCTGCTTCAAAGGTAATGACGCATATACAACAATTTATATTTCTCTTTCAGAATTTCTCGTGTGAGGCAACTGAAAATGTTCTGCATCTTGTTAATTCAACTATAAACAGTGAATATAATTTTTACCGATGAAAAACCTTTTGTTTTTTTATTTACCTAAGTTCTCTAAATGTCAGTCATTTGAATGCAGCTGTAATACTTCTTAATTCTAAATTATCATTATAGGATGGTCGACTACAAACAAATGATCAGTTGGTGAACATCAATGGCATTTCACTTCTGGGCATGAGCAATACAAATGCAATGGAAACATTACGTAATGCCATGACACAATCTGACGGCCCCATCAGAAATGCCATCATTCTCACGGTGGCGCGTCGCATCTTCCAGCCGCTCGAAGAGGAAAATCCACCCAGGCCAGAAGCATCTGCAGCTTCTAGAGAGAGGGTTAATGGCTTGGACTTGCAAATGAACACAAACTCTTTGGATTTGGAAACTCTTCAAAAGAACAATCCCGGACTTCCTGGCTGCAACCCAGTCGTTGAGAGACTCACTGGCCAGATCTCCTCAGAGAACTCTGCAACCGATCTGTACGGTTACATGAGGCGAGGAGGAGCTGAGAAGATAGCCCCCAGCATGGAGGAGTATTTCAAGCCCAATTATATGTCTTCCTTAAGTTCCAATCAAGCAGAGAATGTAATGATAGAAGGAGAGTATGATCCAACAGTCAAGAAAGTTGCAGACACACCCCAAATGAATGGCTCCACAAATAATTCTAGTGTTGCACCTGCTGGTAGTCAGTGAGTACACTTTTCATTCAATAAAAATTATTTTTGTATAAAATGAGTGCACATTTTAAAACAGGGCTGTGTGTATCAAAGGTACGAGGCTTTCCCACTGACTTTTGAAACAAAGCATCTAACTACAGCAGAATTTTATTGAAGAAGGGAAAACATGCTAAGATTTTTACCAAACCATAAAATATAGCATAAGCTTGACTACCTGAACAGGAGAAGCTGTAAATTCCAGATATTTGAGTGTTGAAAATAAATTTTTAATATCGGGGGGGGGGAGAATTCCACATATTAATAAAAACAAAGTATAGCATTAAAAAAAGACATATGCGAAAAACTATGATTGTTGTTTCTATTATAAAACTATAATAATTATTAAGATAAACAAAATACTGGGATTACAAAGTTTTAATAGATGATGAAAAGAAACTTACTAGGTGCTAAATTGTACAATATAGAACAATCACTATCGCATAACGTTGCTTTGTCATAATTTGATTTAAAATACCTAAATATTATTAAACAGCTTAATATCCTTACAATTAATTCAAAAAAACATTAGTAATAATTAAATAAAATAAATCTTGTTTTGCCCAAAATTCACAAAACAATCATGAATGCGTCCCATTTCCTTTTGCTAATTTAAAATTTTAATCTATCAAATGAGAGAGAGAGAGATAAACAACTAAAAGCCTTAAAATAATTAAAGTTTAAAATGTAGGTTACAAAACTGCAAATGTGTCCCCAATATTTTTTTTCTTTTATGATTTTCTGATTCTTGGCTAGGCTGCTTTTGACTATTTTAAACCAGTTTTGAATGTAAATTCTGAAATATATTTTTCCATATGCACTCGCGGAGATGATAAAAATTGCTTTTTTTCTGAAGAATGTTGTCACTTACAGAGGAGGTTATTTTTAAATCTTTCTATTAATATATTGATTTTCTAACTGTTTGGTTTCAAAATTTGTTTTTGCATAAACTATCATGCTGACAAATATGTTTTAATTTTTTTTTCTTTCTATAATATCTTTTGTTCATTTGCTTAATTGGCATCTTTTGCTTTTTTAGGACCCCTATGTTTCACTGGGAAAAAAAAAAGAATTCCTTTTTTTTTTAAAGAAGTTAAAGAAAAATTTATACTTTGGTTCTAGAAAAAAAAAATTTAAAGTAGAAGGAATTCTATTAAAATCTGAAGTTTCTGTTAAAGTTCTATTGAATAACATCTTGTTGATTAATGTTTCCCATTTCTTTACAGTATTTTTCAACTTGTTGACTTAGAATATTTTTCAATGTAAAATCTTAACTATCTTCAAGTTAAGATTTGGAAATGAATGGTCAGTAGTCATATTCTATAAAACACAAATTTTATATTTTGATATGCCTGGAATTTATATTTTAGTGTGTTTTATTCAATGACTGTTTAGTTTAGTTCCTGTTTTGTCAATTTGGTCATTTCAAACCATTCACTGATTTTATTTAAAAATTGTTAACTCTTCCCTCCTATATTACTGAACGTGTTATCATAGTATAAGCATGATTCTTTTTTTTCTTTGTGGTGCATGATTACTTATTTTAAAAAAATAAAATTTAAATCTTTTTTGTTACATTGAATGAAAATAAGGTGCCTAAGGTTGTCTATTCCTAAATGTTAAACTAAAGACAAATTATGCAGTTGCTCTCTTAAGAGCAATTATGTGTTAATAGCTTTAAAATTTTATACATTTTTTGTAAAGTTAATGTATGAGAGATAATATTTTATTTTGAGAACTGTAATGCACTCTAAATAAAATTGCTTTTTCTGTAATTATATGTTTAANTTAAAATTTTTTGTGCACTATATGTAGTGTGTAATATTACCTATGTCTACCAACTATAAATTTATCTTGAAAAAATAAATGGTGCCCGCAATTCGACCAATATTCTGATATTTGCTCTTAGATACAAAAAGGTTGGGGACTACTGTGTTAATGCATAGTTTGTGCGTGTGTTAACATTAAAAGAAGTCAACTTTTGGTAGTATTACCTTTTCTTTTATTTCCATCCCCATAATTAGCAATAGTATTTTGAAAATTGAATGCCTAAAAAAATTATTTCTGTTTAGGCTTTCTCTAGATGACCCGAATGCTGGATTTGAGAGGGATGGCTTTGGGAGGCAAAGCATGTCTGAGAAGAGACATGCCCAGCTGGATGCCAAAAACACTGATACTTACCAACGCAATAAGAAGGCACGTGAAGAGAAGAAGCACTACCTTGAAGATGATCAGAGCAACCCCATCACCGGAAGTGGTAAGGAAATGACACCCATTGCCTTACATGACTTTTTTATTTATATTATTCATTTTATAAATACATGGTTAAATATTTTAAATGTCGTCATGAAAAATAAAATTATGAATGAAGCGTTTTAGGGTTCGATTCAGATTTAATGTTTTTGTTATTCATTCAGATTCTATCTTAATTCATCGTAACCATCAGACAGCAGAAGCCCTTGGTCCCTCTCTAGGCCTTCGAAAATCAAGCAGTTTAGAGAGTCTGCAGACGATGATACAAGAGCTGAACAAAGACGACGAGGTGATGAAGAGAGCCCTTGAGTCTGGGGGAGCCAGGAGTTCTCGAAGCAGAGGATGCAACGAGAGCTTTCGAGCTGCCGTGGACAGATCCTATGATGCCCCTGCTGCATCCACCATGGACACATGTAAGAATTGTTATCATTTAATCACCGTAAATTATAGCTGTAAAACATATATTATTGATTTTTTTTGAGCAACATATAGATGCGATTTTACCAAAGAAGAAAACTTTTATTTAAAAAAAAAAATTCTTTTTAATAAATATGTCAGTATTTTTCTTGTATTGTATTTACATAGCTACCGATTGCTCTGATTAAAATAGTATTTATTCCGATTTTTTAACCTTGTTCTGAAAATGCAATTTTAGGTCAAAAAGTTTTGATTTTAGCATTTTTACTGTGCTGAATTTCTTTCAACCCTCAGTGACGAGCGACCAGGAAATTCAAAGTAAGGTAAAACAACGTTTAAGAGCACAAAAAATATTTTTTGTGCTCTTAAACGTTGTTTTACCTTACTTTGTATTTCTGCACAAAGGTCACCCTTATGTGTATTTATGACCAGGAAATTGACGAAAAGTCAAGACTACGTAATTATTGTTTTATAGAAAGAGAAAATTATTTTTGGAAAGGTCTGGGAATATTCCAGAATTCATTCACTGGTTAGGGTAAAATTATAAAAGCACTCTACACTTTCATTTAAACACAAATGTATTCTCTCCCTCTTTCAGATTGTGTACCTATTGTTTGTTCCACTCCACTAACCTTAGTTGGTTAATGGAAAACAGGTCTTTGTCAATCATCTACTCACATAGGCAGTATTCTTTTCTTTTACAATTCCATAAATCCATTATTTTTTTCATGTTAATATAAAAGTAAAAATTTAGCTTAAGCAAGGTCTCTTTTCCTTATCTATGATTCATATTCTCATAATTTGAAATGTACACATCGCAATTCGTTTTTGTACAACTTAAAATTACACACGATTCTTATTCTTTGCCATTATAAAATCAAACATCGCAAATACGTGAGTAATATTGTTTATATGAAATTTTGAAAGGAATATATTGATTTTTTCTACTGGTGAATCAATGTTAGGATGTATGACAATACGTATATATGTGATGTGTTGGATTTTCCTGTTAATATCTACCATTTGTTCAAAATGCTTATTGTGTTATGTGTTCTTATTTACGTTTTTTGCAAGCAGCTATTTATTTGCAACCAAAATTCACGTTGTAGAACTTACAAAAATCTAGGTAGTTCAGATCTATGTACTATAAACAAATCATTATCCAGTAACGATTAGTGTGTGCTCTGCATAAATATTATTACTCTTTAAATATTTAAAGACGACAAAGAATGATTGGAAGGAGACTGTGTCTTCGTAAATCTACTCTATATGCCAAACTGTTATACATCAGAAGTTTGAATTTATCAAAAATTAAGAATTTGTGTTTGATATCAACAATTATTTGAAACCTTCATTTATGTTTTGTATTTGTAACATTTGTCTTCCATCACAGTGGATGAAGAAAGTGAGAGTGGCAGCTCTGTCGGTCACTTGTTGACGAGGAGCACTGAATTCCCGAATGCTCACCAAAACATGGATGCTCTGCATGACGACCTACTCAGCATGTACTGCAGGAACAGCAAGTCATCCAAGAAGAAAAGCCTTCTCAAGGGTCTTGGATCTGTTTTCAAGTGAGTCTGTGTCTCTTGCAATCTGCTTATTCTTAACGCCCCATCCATTATTGGACTTCATTCATTCAAAATTGCCATCATCAATTAATTCATCAGAAACAATACATCAGTTGCCTGTCGAGGTGAAATTCAATTTTTCCTGTTAAATCAACCCTATTTCCCTCTAACAAAGGGAAAGCATACAGAGGAGATTGGGGGAGTTTTCCAGGTATCATTTATAATAACATAACAAAACTTTTTATGAAAAATAATCTTGGATATTAAATTTTCTAAAGAAAAAGTCTAGTTTTTCTGACCTAATTGTATTTAAACTTAACACATTTGAACAAATATTTTAAAAAAAAGAAACATACAAATTTGCAGAAATAAATAGCATAAATCATTATTATAACCAATAAACAAAACCAACAAAAATTCTCAACTTTCATGGTTTCACGACTTTAAAATATTTCAGCTTTAAGCAATTAAATTTAAAATCAAAAATACAAAAAAAAAAACTAATTTCACACTTTTGAAATATGTCTATTTAATAACAAAAATATTGAATTGCTCTTTACATGTTTAAATATGAAAATTTACATTAACATGACATTTTATAAATGGAACATTCGCTTGGCACTTGTCCAGGCCAGTCTCTAATCTAGTGAAAATAAATTCATCTAATCATTTTTTTCTTCTTTTAAGACATACTTTAAATTAATATACTCAGAAAGTTAAAAACAACAAAATACTTAGTATTTTGTTGTTTTTAACTTTCTGTTGTTTTAAACGTTTAAAGGTTCATAATTTTGAAAAATATTAATTATGTCAATGTTAAAAATATAATCAAATAAGAATCAATTTTATATTTATTTCAAAAATAAAAATTACTTTAAGACCCTGTTATACTGCTCATGCTTTTGGTAAATAACTGGCAAAAATATGGGATCAGCTCTTGTTTTATAGTGATTGCCAGCCCTTTTTTTTTTCTTTCTAGAAAAATTTATTTTGCTAAGAAGTGGAAATATTGCTAATTTTTCTTGTCTGTTATTGGTTAGTAGGCTTTCAAAGTGACTTTTCTTGAAAGAACTTATAAGAAACGTAATTTTCCTCACTACACCTGTACACGAAACTCTTTCTTTTTAGGGGTCGTAGATGAAACTTTGTCTGACAGAAATACAATATACAGAATGTTTTACAATCAGCTACATGCATTAGTAGCCTTTCTGGTCTCTCTGCAGTATTACAATTCAAACTAAGCACTAATACAGTTTCAAACTATTATTAAAAATTAAAATTTAATTAATTAAAGATTTAATTTAGAAAAATGTTCTTTCTTCCCCCTTTCTGCAGATGGAGCAGTTATTAAATGTGTAAAGTGTGCTGCAATCAAAAAAATTCAGGAACCTATTAATTATTGTTCTAATGCCATACTAGAATAAAGAGGGTGGCAAAATTTGTGCACTATAGTTATTCTGTGTCTTCAATTATTCTTCATTACTCAATTGAAGATAAATAATGCTTTTCATCACCCTAAAAATATTATAAATGAATGTTCAAAATCTATTCTTCTGAAGTATTGCTCATAGTTTCAAAAGTAGAAAGTCAAATTTTTAGGGGGTGGGAATTTTTTACAGATTCTAAAAGAGTATATGGCATGTTGTATTTGCTTGCCATACTTTTAAAATTAACATTCGACAGATTGGATGCATGATTCTATATTTCTTGATGATCTTTAAAAAAAATCCACTTCTTATACACATATTTTGTTGTTGTATTGAAGGTTTGGTAAGCATCGTAAGCATTCTCAAGATCTGAAAGGTAAAGGGGATGATGATTCTGGCCATGAAGACTACTATCATCATCAGCCTTCTTCTAAAGAAACAGACCCCAGGTATATTATCCCAACGTATTGTTATTGTGTTTTTCTTTTTCTTTAAGGTGTCTAAAGGATTTTCCCTTTAACAATTTTTTGAAATATATGTTAACTGGCACTAGGTATAAGATGAAACTCAACAAAAATACTTATAAAAAATGACAAACTCAATTTCTAAATTGAAATCGTCTGCAGACTTATGTATTTTATTTAATATTATTTATTCAAAATTTTCTCTGTGAATCTGTTTTTCTCAATTCAGAATTTGGTAATTGATTTGAGTATAGTGTGTTGCTTAAATTCATNTACGCGTCCCGCGGGACGCGTAGCGATCATTTTTTTGCGTCCGATTTCAATTTTTTGTGTATTTTACGCGCTATAGCGCGTAAATGTCTTCCATGACTATTTTATATTTGTTTGGTCTAAAGAAATCTTTTATTTATGTATAACAATGTAATTTTTTTTTCTACAATTTAAAAAAATACTTTTACTTTTCAATTTTTTGATCTATTATGGTTAAAGCAGAATATTTTTGCATGCTAAAGCTTATTTCAATCAATAATTTATTTTTTTGGACTTGTATCATGCCCATAAGATGTCATAGTATCTCTCTTTTTTTTCTTTCTTTATTTATTTATTTATTTTTTTTATTATTAACTCCAAAGAAAATTAAATTATAAAAGTTCTTTGCATTGTTTCGCTAAAGTATCTGCATTAAAATAATATCTGTGCTTGTGATAAAATCCTGTCCTAAGTTAAATCAATTGTTGATAAGTTATAGAATGTTAAGAAAAAATTTCATAAATGCTTTCTTGAAGAAGTCAAAACCATCTAAAGCCCCTAACACACATGCTAGTACAGAACTAAATTTTTCCTTAAATTGATTGACACTGTATTGCTTTTTCATTCACTTACCTCTCTCTCTCTCTCTTTCTTTCTCTCTCTTTCTTTCTCTCTCTTTCTTTCTCTCTCTCTCTTTCTTTCTTTCTCTCTCTGTCTCTCTCTAACAAAAAGAAATTTCTTGTGTATGTGAGATATGTATTTAATTTTTTTAAATAATATCCAGGAAAAAAAATTCAGTCTCTGTCGTTTATTGCCTGGTTGAAGGAAATCCTGATTGCAGCGAGGAAATTTTTAGAAAAATTTATCGTAGGATGTTAGTCAAAAAATTTATTGCTGTTTCCCTAACCCACCTATCAACGTCTGATGGAATTTATTGAATCCGAAAAAAGGCCAAATGCTCTCTTTGTGGTACTTAACCTAACATTGCTTTCTAGATTAAGGAATTGAAGCAAACTATCTTATCAAGTGATAATTTTCTGTCCATTTGACACTGTTTAAGTGAGCAAAATGTTCATTAAACAATAAAATCTTGATAAAATCAGATTAGAAAAAAAATATTTAATAATTATCATTGGTAATAATTTTGATATTGAAAAGCAATGTAAAAACTTATGACTTTGTGACAAAATTAATCCTTTCTTATTAATTTAAAATTAATAAGAACAAAAATCAGAAGCAAGGTTAACCATCAATTTGTATAGTGTATATCAGAAAATGCCTGTTAACTTAAGAATGCAAAATATGCAATAAAACTTTCAATTAAAAATACTTGTAATTGTAATCTTTGTTTGATCCTTCTAACTTTGTGTTTCCTCCTCAGAGTGACAGAGATGAGTCGAGAGGACCTCCTGAAAAGGCAGTTACCCCAAATTCCCAGTAGTAGTAGTGACTCTGGAGGAATGCCCAATCGTCAGGAGAGAATGCAAAGCCTGAGAGAGCAGCACCAGCGCATGCACCAAAAGAGGCAGGGGCAGTATCCATTGGAGCAGAAGGAAGAATACTATGAGAATGAGCTGAAAGAAAAAGAAGGCAACTATGTAGGTCACCGTTTATTATTTTGCATTCTTATGTCCTTATTAATAAAATTATGACCTATACATTATATAGCTTTGAATTTTGCTGTTGTAAGTTTTAAAGTAACCAACACAAGTCTAACCATGTAATATTATGTTAATATAAATTAAATATAAAGGTAATTTTTAAAAAATTATAAATCTTTTTATTTAATAATATTATTTATCTATATTAAAAAATCGTAGGGGCTAACGCCACAATTTTGGATGTTCAACTTAACGCTACATTGCACTATGCTGTGTAGAAAAGTACAGGAATTTTTATAGAATAAAATTATTAGCATTCAATAATTTGTTTGAGAATTATTGACTGTTAAACTTGTTGAAAAAAATACCAGACTGGCCACCTTTGTTTATGAACTTAAGTCAAGAGTTTGTTTTTCTTCCTTTTTTTCAAAATTCCAATTTATTTGGAAGTTATTGTAATGTTGAGAACTTTTTTCTTACTTTTTTTTCGCTTTATATCATATTTTGCTTTGCTCAAAATCTATAAGACTTAGAAACTTGAAATTATGATGTTGTGTAGAAAAAAAGAGTACAAGAAGTTTTTTAAAAATGACAATTCTAATGTTAGCTCAAGAATTATTAACTGTTAAACTTGTAGTAAAAAATAAATAAATAAAAACTTGCTTGTTGAACGAGTGTCTAAAATGCAACTACGGAGTTGAAATTTAATATGCTGATATGACCATTTTGTAATATAGTTTTCAAAATTTCCATTTGTTTGAAAGTTGTTGCAATATGTGATTTTTGTGATTTTTTTCAGCATTTTTGCTTTAAATATTACCTATTTATCTATTGTTAAAGAAAATTAATTTTTCCCTCATGTGGACTTCATTTTATAAACTTGCACTTGATTTGATGTGTAGCAAAAATAGCAACAACAAAAAAAGAGAGAGAGATTGCGCATTGCCAGATATAAATTTCAGATTATTATTTTTCAAATCCAGGTAATTGTCCATGTTATGTTTAACATGTTAACAAAAATGTTCTGTGTTTATATGGATAATATAGACATTTGATAAGAAATAAACTATAATAAATGAGAATCAATTACACGGGTTGTCAAGCAAAGCCTCATAGTAATTTTAAAAATTGGAATATTATTCAGATTTTTGTTTCGATTATTTGAAGATGAGGGTGACTGGCATAATTATTTAAGTGTTATAATAAGTGAATACACATGGATTGATGGTGTCTTCAAAATGGCCACTGGATGATTTCAGTTGAGGTTAAAAGTATATACAGTTTCCTTTCATGTTTTGTAGGCTCTTCCTTTTGAAGTCATTCATGGGAGATCTCACAGCCTAGATATTCATCTGGAAAATCCTCAGTAAGTTATCATTGTTATTTCAAATACAATATTTGAAAATCACATACATAAATGATTTGTTTAATGTTTTGCTATCTTCAGACCATATTGTGAACGAAATCTGCACTATGGAAACTCGGCTGAGTTATTTATTTTACTAGGAGATAAATGTACTTTTGACTGCTGATCCCTAACTGAGTTCTGGGGTACTAAATTCCGTCCTCTATGTTTGACGAGGGGGTGGGACTTGGAAGGGTTAAATAATTATTTCAGTTAAAATATATAATTCAGTGAGATTAATTTTATGGGAACGCCTTGACAATGGAGATAACAAAGTGAATTTTAAAGTAATTTAAAAACAGGGGGGGAAATTTAATAGCTGGAAAGAAAATTTCAACAATAACATTTGTTTAATTGTGCTTAAATTGTGAGTGTGATTTTATTAGTCTAATAATTAAAAGTTTAAAATGAATTTAGTTCATTATGGATTAGCCAAAATGAAATTAGTTTCTAAATTGTTTAAAAAATATATATCAGCCTGCTATTTTATTTTTAATTTATGTTAAACCTAGATTGTTTGATTAATAGTTTTTGCATTTATATGCTATATTCTGTAATATGTCATCTAAATCTAAAAGTGCTGAACAACTGACATAATTTTGTGGTCACCAAACTGAAAATTATATAAACTGCTAAATTCATCAGAATTAAGCTTTTGAATAGTTCAACTTAAAATAGTTTCTACTCCTATGTATTTAAGAATAAATATGCAGGGAAGAAACACAGTATATCTGCCCTTATATTATTTTATATTGTTCCTCAAATAACATATTTATTTAGGATAAACACTATTTAACTATTTTAAGAACTAAATTAATTGATACAAAATTAAATGTTGAAAAAGTTAAATGTCCAAAAGCGTACGATGTTTAAATAGTATAAAATTATTAATTTCTTATATTACTAATTCTGTTTTTGTTCAATAACCAACTACAGTAAGTCCGTTATAACGTCTCATTAATGAATGAAATTGTTGTAATTGGCAAATACGCATATTTAATGCTAAAATGTCTTTCATGTGCGGCAGGATTTCCAAAATCAACAGGAGGAAAGAAGTAAGTTTTTTAGAAGGACAATAACAAAGCCAGTAGTCACCAACATGTTTACATTATAAACATTGGAGTTAAAGATTGTAAAATGAAAACAAAATATTGTTAGTTTTTCACTTTTGGAAATAGACATGAAAAATAAATAGAAATGTTTTTATTTATTTCTATTTTGTGTAATATTGTTCTCTTAATCAGAAAAATATATTTCCCTAAAAAAATTTGTCTTCATAGCAAAAGGCCAGTAAATTTTAACTCGATATATTCATTCTAATTTTAATTTGTCATAATCCTTTTTATATATTAGAATATATTTTTTGGCATTTTGAGAGAGACTTAAAGACTTAGTAATTGTGGACTTTTATGTCGTACTTGTTTATATTGAGCTTTCGTTTTAATTTATTGTAAAGGAATCATAACTCCGCATTCTGTAACAATAAAAAATTAGGAATACCAGGAAAAAAAGTTGAAAAAGGGAAATCAGTACAGAATCTTTTATATTAAGAATCAGAGGACAATTTTGACCACTCCAAGAATTTTTAGAACACTACTTCTTAAAATGATCATATATTGTAATTCAATTTTATATAAATATTTTCACAATGTTCTAGGTTCTTGTTTCAATTTTCCCTGAAACGTACATTTTTATTTTATATTTTTTTCAAATGGTTCACTGAAATAGCACAAATAATAAGAAAATATGTGTATATATATTTTAAGGTTAAAATTTAAAATATGAAACAACAAATAAAAAATGCTTTTTTGTTACTTAAAAAAATCAAATCATTCATGTCTTTTAAAGTACAAAATTAAATGTTATGTTTTTTTTTTCCAAAAGAAGTTAATTGCAATCATCTACTATATTTAAGATTTTTTATTTTTTTAAAAAAAGACTCATAATTCTGACGTTTTTAAAGTTTAGTATTGTCACCCCAAATGTAATAAATCAATTTATTTGAAGAATTAAGTAATTTTTGTGAAAATATATATCTTAAAACGTAGAAAGAAAATTTCTCTTTAAGTTTTAAAATTACCTACATTTAACTAAGCATAAAACTAACTGCATATAATTGAAATATATTTTATGTCACTGTTATCCACGATATCAATAAAATTAGACTTAATTTATAAATTGATTTTTAAGGCTGTGATGATGTTGTACAAAAATTATTTTCAGCTTAAATCAGGTGATTTGTATCAAGCAGGGTTCTTGCTGTCCTAAAAAAGTGCTAAAATTTTTTCCCAACTTTTTTAGGGCCTAAAAAGTGCTAAAATTTCTTCTAAGTGCTAAAAAAATTTTATTTTAGCGTTTTGAAAATTTTTTTGAGCGGTCGAATTCCTTAAAACGGTTTCCCTAAATCCCTAAATTCTGTTGCCTTCGGCTCTTCTGCTGCCTCCATCTTTTTAGAAGATTCTTGGGCTTTGGGGAAAGAAGTTCTTTCTTCTGAGATTTTATGGGCTTTAAAAGTTGTAGAAAGCTACTACTCCTACAATTCTTCCAAAGACACTGGAAAATTATTTAGTACAATGTTTCCAGAAAGTTCAATAGCACGTCATTTCGCCTGCAGTGAATCTAAGTGTGCATATCTCTGTCATTTTGGACTTGCACCTCATTTTAGCATGCATGAGTGCATTGATAATGCCAAGTTTTATACATTGCTTTTTGATGAGTCTTTGAACAAAGCGACACAGCAGAAGCAGTTGGATATACATATCCACTTTTGGAACCCAGATAAGAACATTGTAGAGACGCGATACTTAACATCAGCTTTTCTGGGCCATTTTGCAGCAGATGACCTTTTAGCCTGCTTTTATTCATCAGTCAAAAATGTAGACCTGAAGAAATTATTGCAGATTTCTATGGACGGTCCTGCTGTCAATTGGAAGTTTTATAATAATATTCAAGAAGATTTGTTAAAAGAACATGGTGTTCAATGCAATGCAATAGGAAGTTGTGGGCTTCATATTTTAAATAATGCATTCTACAAAGGTGAATCTGAAACAGAATGGCTCATTGGTTCCATCCTGAGCTCAATCTTCTATCTTTTTAAAGATTCACCCACAAGAAAAGAAGATTTTATTAATCAGTCAACTGAGAACAAATTACCACTAAGATTTTGTAACCACCGTTGGCTGGAAAATGCACCTGCAGCTGAAAGAGCAATATTGCTTTGGAATGATCTGAAATCTTATGTGAAAAATGTTGGCAAGTTTAGAAAAGTGAAATGTAAATCCTTTTTAACTTTACAAGAAGCAATAAAAGACAAATTAATTCTTGTTAAGCTGAACTTTTTCTTAAATGTGTCGGAGCTAGTTTCACCATTTTTGAAACTGTATCAAGCAGATCGGCCACTTTTACCATTTTTTGCTGTGGATATCCAGGATTTGGTATTACATAGTGTGCAATTATATAACATTCTGAAGCCAGAATCTATAGAAAACTTAAATTCTCTGGAGAAACTGTGCCATTTTAATTTTTGTGATGAAAAGAATTATGTCTCTCTGACAAAAATCAGTGTAGGTTTTAAAGGTGACCAAATTTTAAAGCAGCTGTTGGCCACAAAAGTTATTTCTGACCGAGATCATATGAATATAAAGAAAGATTGCAGAAAGTTTATCACCAAAGTGTCAGAAACTTTACTGGAGAAATGTCCAATAAACTATTCTGTTGTAAGAAATGTTGCTTGCATCAATCCAAAGTTAATGTCAGAAAACAAAAGCAAGTGTGTTCTAAAAATGAGAAACATATTAAATTACTTAAGTCAAGAAAAGAAAATTGAGGAAAAAGATTGTGACAAAATTAAGCCGCAATTTGCATCATGTATAGATTAATTATGTAATTTTTACTTCATGAATCGTTAAACACTTTATTTGTACATTTTTAATATCATGTATAGATTAAGTATGTTATTTTTACTTTACATCAAGTGCTAGTTTTTTTTTCTTAGTCCTAAAAAAGTCCTAATTTTTTTTTTTTTTTTTGAAATAATTGAGCAAGAACCCTGTCAAGTGATTTATGCCAACATGCCTATCACTTTACACATGCCTAATTAAATTACTATTGTTAGCTCGATAAATGTTACAGAATTTTCTTAAATGTTCTTTATTAATGCTTAACTCTTATATCTTTTTGCAGATATTAATCTTTTTTTAAATAAACCATTTTCAGAAATCACTCTAAAGGTGGTGCTGCATTCAGTGATACCAACCGCTACAGTCATTATATGAATTATAAAGAAATTCAGCAGCACATCTCACTGAGGGGGCATCCTGCCGCCACCAAGGCTGCTTCCGTGCCAGACTCCAAGCCCCATGGAACCCCACTGCCAGAACTTCCGACAAACTTTTACGATTATTCTGGACACCAACTCAGAAGAACGGGTCAGACTCCAGAGCTCTGCTCAAATTCACTACCTCGAGGCACACGTGGCTCTGACCGCTCCCTTCCCCATTCTCAAGCTCTGACTGCTAAACCATACTTTTTGCAAGAGACACACGATCACGATAATTATGGGCGTATGAACATGCATCATCCCTTCTACCCTAACAACAATAAACTCTATTCTCATATAGTGCCTGGCTCTAAAGTTTGATGAGTCATTTTGCTCATTTGTTTTTCTGTCTTCAGATAAGAGTTCCATTTTACTTAATCCAACTTATCTGTGAGTTTCTAGCCGTCCATATTAACAAAATCCTATATTTATACACTCACCTCTGGTCACTTTCCTCAACGCTGTTTGTATTTTTTTACTCAAAAACAAAACAGCAGTTTTAGCAGTGAAAAATGAATGCCAAATTATGAAAGTGAATTCGTTTGGTTTTGGGAGAAAAATAACGTAATAAAATATTTAATTAAAGACAACAAAAAAGGTGATTCAGTGTTTTCTCTAGAAAATTATAGTTATTTACCTGGAAGAGAAACTGTGTCAACGAGAAGTGAAAAGAGTGGCATTTTCAAAAAATACAGCTTTTTAAATAATTGAAAAATGTTTAAAAAAACTAATGCTACTAAATTTTTCTAGGTAATTATATTTCTAAAAATAATTATCTTGTTGCCTTTTACTCAGCATGTGAGTCCTTATTAAATATTTAAAAAAATAGCACCAAGTTGTTCCTTTTGGCGTCATATTATGAAAAAGTGGCTGAGGAGGACCATTCTATCAGAAAAAGTATTTTAGTGCTGCTACAAAAAAAAAGAAAAGTGTTTAAATAGAAAACTCATTTGAGCTTCCATCATTATGCTCTGATAGAAAAATCTTTGTTTTATAATGTGTGTTTAGCGTCTGTTAATCCGTGAATTTTTATGATTGTTGTTTGTTTTACTAATTCTGTAAATATGATTTTAAATAATTAAACCTCATTTAGATAGTTAATGTTTTTTTAAAGTGCAACTTTTAAATTGCATTTCTTTTGTAATTCAAATTTTATCTGGATGTTTGATTTTTCATGTGTTTTAACTGATATTATTATCCTTCATGTTAGAAATTTTTTTTAAAGTGTTTTAATGCATTCCAAAATGTCATATCCATGAAGATGCATTCCATCTTTTGTTTTTAAAAAAATTCTCTTTTGAATTTTTTCAGTCAATTTTTAAAGGTGAAAAGAAATAGTATTATATTCACAACCTTAACAAATTTTCATAATTATTCTCTTTTTATTTTTCTTTGCCTGCCACTTAATAACATATTTAGAATTTCAAATAGAGTTTATTTAAATTTTCATGTGACTAGTTTCTTTTGAATTAATTACTTTCTATTTTGATTTTAAAAATTCACTTATTAGAGTTTTTGAAAGTCGTAATGATATTTCAACACTTGAAATCTATTTCAATGTGTGTATTTAACTTATTTGCTTGTGTCATTTAAAATCAAAGAACATTTCAAACCCTTAAGTTGAAATGTCTAAACCGAAGCTATTGTTAAAAGGTGTAGACTTTATCAAAACTAGTCATTTCAAACAAATGCTCATACAGAGGCCTAAATTCTATTAATGTTTAAAATTATTGTTTCCTTTTTTTTTTAATATTTTTTTTTCTTTCCATTTTTACAGTATTCTTGTATGATTTGTAATTTTCTTTTTATGATAACGATGTGCTGTTTATGACTTGAAACATCTGTGATATTTTAATTTTCTGTAATCCCTCCCTCCCTGTATTGTCCTTTAAAATCTCACCTTTACGAATGTATTAAGATGTGTACAAATGTCTTTAGAATTATGTTTGATGAATCGTTTGCAGCTATTCAGCCACCTTTTTTTTTTTTTTTTTATTTTTTTTTATTTAATTNTTTTTTTTTTTTTTTTTAATCTTCTTTCTAAATTTAAATGCTATAATGTGCATCCTTAAAAGTATATATGAATATGAGCTTGTTTTTAATTCTGAACTTCCATGCAGATACTTGAAGTCCCTTACACAATAGTTTATGGCCATTGTATTGTGGGTTGTACACGTTTAGACATCTCATAAGTATTCTAATTAGACATCTTTGAAGAAGAATGAATCTCTTCCTAAAATATTTTGATCAATAATACAATTTATATATCTTAATTAATAAAATATAATAATTATTTTAATTAATAAAATTTAATTGATATTGTGTAGGCTACTTTTTAAAAGCAGCCCCTTCTATAAAATGCTGTGTACAATTGATTATCACCAAGGCTCCTCTATGTTGCACGTGAGTTATAAAAAAATGCTAGATAGCCAGTGCACAATGGAATTTCTTTAAAATTAGGTCATTTTTAATCGACGCACTGCAGATCCAATTTACAGATGGTAAAATATATACAGTGTTCGTCATTGTGTAAGAAAAACTGGCCTGCATTGTCATCTGCTATAGTTTTGTAACCAAAATTTCAGTCAGCGCAATAGACCTGATAAATCATATTTTTTAATTAAGTGAAGTTTAAATTGGAAAATTATTTTATTTACTTTTTACATGCATAGATTTATGAGAAGTTCATGTTTTTTCTTGTTTTAACTGAATGAAAATAAGTGTTTACTGTTAGAAAAACTGTATCAAAGGTTTTTAGATTATTTCTAAAATATGCTTCTTGTAGTTTTTCACACACACATACTGTAATTTTATTATTCATATTCTATTTAAATATCCATAAATAAGTGTCTAATAACTAGGGAATAGAACTTCTATATTTTAAGAAACTCTGACAGTAATGTCATTTATATTGTGGAGAAAACCACTTAATGCATCTTACATAGATTCAACATGTATTAATTTATCAAAATATAAAGACTTGAACA
This sequence comes from Parasteatoda tepidariorum, assembly GCF_043381705.1. Classification (NCBI taxonomy): domain Eukaryota; kingdom Metazoa; phylum Arthropoda; class Arachnida; order Araneae; family Theridiidae; genus Parasteatoda; species Parasteatoda tepidariorum. The sequence continues at coordinate 29,180,760 of NC_092204.1, forward strand.
GTGAAAAGGGGCGTATCTCTTGACTGTGATAGATTTGAAACTAGTATGTCGGTACTTAATTGTTTAATTCATTTTGAGGAATAAAACCAAACTTAATTATCTACATCTTTAATCAATTTCCATTTATAAATATTTTTTTTTCTTCTTGAATTTAACCATAATGATGGAAGTTGTACACATAGTATAAGAGACTTTAAGTGCCTCAAAAATGATCATTATTTTTGTGTACTGATTGTTAATATTTATTCATAAATATATGGAAAGTTATAAAAAAATGATCAACGTGTATATAAAAAAAACATTGTATGTATTATTTTTTATTAATAAATTGTATTCATTCCATTCTTTTTACTAAAATTGTATTTATGTAAATAAAATTATCGAATTTTATTTTTATGTTTGTTTTTTCATTTGATTTCTTATGAGATTTTTTATCACTAAAAGATATATATATTGACCAAGAAAAAAGGCTTATGTCTTCATAAATATTAATGATAAGTTTAAGAAAATCTGTCTGCATGCTGAATGGAAAAAGTAAACATCTTTGTAAAAATTACAAATGGATTCTCACTTTCAAAAAAAAAAAAAATCCTATTTTAATATAGTAAGTAAAGCATTCTTGCTTTTGGACGAGGGAGGTAATGGAGATGAAAGTTCCACAATGGCATGATTGTGGCAATGTGAGTAACATTGGGCCCGAGCCGCTTTTATGTCCTAGACAATCTAGTACCCATCGATATGCAACTGGGTGGGCTTCAAGCCGCCCCTGGCAACATTTTATTAATCCTTTAAATGTGCTCCTAATTGATTCTTCACTTAAAAATATCTGCTAACGTTATGTTCCTTATAAGTGCAGAAAACAAAGGAAATGGTTTGCTTAACTATGTTAAATTGAATAAATGTTTCAGTGGATTGTGCCATCAGGAAGTACTCTAGTTATAAATTTAGGCTGAACGCAAGCACCGGCATTAAAAAGAGCCATGTGCCCCTGTAACACGTAGAAGTTCCATGCAACATTGACCACAACTCGGCAGAGGGTCTACCTTTCTGCATGTAAAAATGTCGTGTGTGTCTGGAGACTCCTCAGACAGGGTCATTGAAAATTAAAATGCTGTTGATGTAGGAATTTTATTTTTTTAAATTTTGTAATAGTGTTTCGGTTTTTCTATGCGAAATTTTCAAGTGATTTTTCTTAAATTATTTTTTTTTCTCCATTTAAACGTAAATGTATTGAATGCATTTTGTCTAGCAAAAATTTCACTTTTCATTTTGAAAAGAATATTAACTTTCTGTTCGCCCTTCCTTGCTGGTCAACTCTGTCATTGCATTTCCTATGGGGAGAGATACCCCTCTAATCTCGCCTTTTTTTCTATTTCTCTTCATTTATGTTTTAGGGAACTTACTTAGCCAATCTTAATCGCCCCCGCTTTTCAGAATTTCTTTAATTTTAATTGGTTTTGTATGGTTTTTTACCAATCAACTTGTCACTAGACTTCCTCGCTTGTCTGTTTAGCAATGGAAGGTGTGAAAGTACCAATACAAAAAAATTCGGCTTTGTTTATGAATAACAGTACAAAATTGTACTTAATTTGTTCAAAATTGTTCGTATTGTACATAAAATCCTTATAACTTCTAAATTATTACTCGGATCATCTCAGGATTGGTCTTGTACAATTTAGTATGGAAAATTTACAGTACGTGTTCAAATAAATCCTGGATATCAATGTTATCTGTTTACATAAATATGTGTCAAAAAAGTACTATTTATACATAAAAACTCTTGCAACATTTGAACTAATTGACTCTTGTATGATCTCATTTCATTTACCGTAAAAAATACACTAGGAACAACGTCTTACTTGTTTAAAACGCAAAATCAGATACGTAAATAAGTACAAATACACATTTTTACTTTTTAGGGTGTCATTTCTATACACGTGAGAACTCACGGTTCCATCCACTCAAAGAGATACCACCCACACAAAGACGCTGCATGGGTGATATCGAGTTCCAGGCTCTCCTAAATCAAACAGCTCCTACTATATCGCTTTAGAGGCCAAACCTGGACTCATCTGTGAAGAAAACAACCACATGGTGCCCCTCAAACGATCCCCTCTATGGCGCGCAGATGGCTAGCCACCTAGCGAACAAACCACCTTCCTGAAGCCAACGCAGAGTAGAATAAATTCTATTCCGAAAGCTGCACTAAACGAAGATTTGAGCTGACTCGGAATTGCAGTTCTATTCCTTCGTGCACATAAGTATAGATATCGGTCATCGGCGCACGTCTCAGCATTTGGGCGTTCTTAACTGAACCTCCTGAATATCGAACCTGTGGTTAGAAATTGTTGCCAAAGTCTATGAACCACAGGGGGACTCACATTTGGCCACTTCTACCTGACTTTGTCCTGCCTCTAGTCTTTCATCGCAGTTCTTCGGGCAAATGATACCTGGAGGTTGTTTCAAATTGGCTATCTCAAATTTCGAATTTACGAAACAGCGAAATTCGCAGGTTTGCTGTCAAACATTTAATACTATGCTCATTGCAGATGACGTCATTCCTTAGCAGACCCACTAATTTGCATATTGCAGTTTTACTTAGCAACTTTTACTAGACAAGATCTAAAAATTTTCTTGGGATTGGCTTATTTTTGGAAAAGTTATTGATTTTGTTTTTGTAATTTTTCCTTAATAATTGACCAGTGTACTTTTCCCGAAAGAGCCTTCTTTTGTTCAGAGTAAATATCAACATATTAATGAAATATTGTACGAAAATATCAATGTAATAGAAGCGGAGCTTAAAATAGCTGACATAAAAAAATAACGAATATGCATACATTAACTGTGGTGTTATAATTCAAAAATGATCAAACGATTGATTGATAGCCTTTTTTTAAACATAGATTTTATTTGTTCTTTTGTCTATTCGATATTCTTCTTTTTACAAAAACTTGTTTTCTTAACGAGCATATTCCTTAAATGAATCATATAATCACAGGGTACAGGTGTCACCATTTTCAGGGTGCATGATTAATATGCTTACGTATTTCTTCCTCTGACTTGCAGATAAATGAGAGTAAACGTTTTGGTTTTCTCAACAGCAGTTATATCCACCAAATTGTTCGCTTTCCCATTAGTATTTTCGATGACAAAAGGGGTCAGCTTATTTATTTCAGGTTTTAAACAGGAGTTCGTTGAGGAGAAAAAGAATGGGAACCAATGTGTTGAAGCGATAAATATCGTAGCGTAAAATTTAAATTTAATTGAAACAGATTTTACTTTTTTTTAAATCATATTTTATTTAAAAAAATAAAAGTAGATAAAATTATCCCTCAACTATGAAAAGTCGTTAATAGCCTATGAAGAAGGTGCGAATGATGCTATTTAAGTCCGTGTACACCTGCTGCCTCGTGTATAAAAATTTCTTCTTGCAGATAAGCATTTTAATAAAATGACAGAACAACAGGTGGATCAATAGGTTCCCTGTCATATTCAGAGCAAATCTGCTATATTATCCTCTACTCTCACCCAGAAAATTCTATTTTGTTGAACTTGCTCTGATTCAACATTTTACTCCGTTATTTTTTTTTTTAAAAAGGAATAAATTGAATTTTTTTGTTACCCCAAAAACAATATCTAAAGCGTAGGGATAAATCTTAAAGGGGCAAATTCTGAGTCTTGTATCTTCGAGTCATTTTTGACAGGAATAATGTACAGTGCACAAAATAAAAAACGAAAGAAAGAAACGGAACACCTTAATAACTTTGGATTTAATGATTAGATTTTCTCGTTCTGACATGAAATTCTAATAATGGTTTAAACGGTTGACCAAAAATAAGGTTGATAATTAGTGCAAACGATATTTTAAGTTCCGACGAAGAAAAAAAAAAACTCTGAATAAAGATTCTTTTTTTTTTCTTTTTAATTAGTATTTTTGACCCATAAAATATAGAGTATAGCCGCAATCTGGTAAATGGGGTTAGGATAGAAGTCGGAAGTTTGGACGCCTTTAAGTTAATTTTGCACCTTTCGCCATGCATCTGCAACTATTTTTCAAAATCGAATCAAAAACTTCTTGCACACAATCACAATATAATTATTATTTTTCATTGTTTAATTTATTATTAATCGAAAAGCTTTAAAATTGGAAGGTATGCAAGTTTTTTCATTATTTTAAACGACGCAATTTTAAATGAGAAATTACAAATCGGTCAAATAGTTCTTTGAAATAAAACTTTAAGATATTTTCAGTTATTTTTTATTTTTTTTTAATAAAATGTTAATTATTAATGGAATTTAATTTTTTATAGCAGTTGTAAAATGTTGGTTATAAATTAGTTGTATTTTTATGTTAAAGTTTATTCCATTTAAATTTTATGCATACTTTTTATTGTAATAGATTAAATAATTAAATTTTTGACACACTAATTTCATGTCATTAGGACAAAAGCAATTAGGAGGATCACCAGCCCTCGTGATTACTTATCATTTCCCAGAAGAGCATTTTGTTAATAATTATTTGTTTTTTTTGTTGTTTTTTAATCGTAACTAAATGATGATTACCTAAATTTAAAAAATTCACTTGAACAGAAATAATAAGAAGAAATAATTTTACTCGTCAATGAGACTTTTATATAATAATTCAAATTGGAAACGGCTTTTATTAAGTATTACATGTAACGGTATTTTAATACTGACGTATTTTAATACTACTCATTTTGACACGAAAAATATACAGTGCGCGAAAAAAAAAATATAAAAAAATTATTATTTCTTTCTTAAAGGATATTCTAATTTTTAAAAATATTGTTATTTTTTATGAACACCTAATTTTTAATATTATTTTTTTAAGAAAAACTCCTATTTTTATGAATATTATTTATATTTAAAAATTGTATTTAAATAAAGATAGTTTAGTAAATAAATAAAAATTAGCTATAGCAATAAAATTATCTCATTTTAATTGTAATGTATTATTGTGCAATCGAAATCATCATTGATTAGAAATAAAAAGTCTGTTTTATTATATGTATAGAAGATTATATTGCGTTATTTTAGCTGTCAATAAAAATGCTGACAATTTATTTAATTAAGCACAATTATATTTTAAAGTTTCACAAATATAATTTGGTAACAAAAATACGCACATACAATAAATGTAGATCTGGGTTAAAGAAGAACTATGACATAACCGGATGCTTACCCAATATTTTTAAAATTAAAACTGAAAGAAATTAATTTTTTTTAATTAATCATGTTGTGCTAACATCAAAACAATAAAATCATCGCGATATAGAAAATTCATTAAATATAACAGTGTAAATAATTACGATTTTTTATGAAGATAAATTAAAGAGCTACGATCAAATGATATGTTCGGGTTAATTTATTTAATGCTGATTAAAAAAAACCTATGCTTTTACCATAATTAAGTTTTAAAAATATTATATAATATCAGATTAGAAAAATTATACATATAATTACATGCAAAACTCTAGACTTAATAGGGTCAATATTACATTCTTCAATGAGAAATAAATTGGAGGAAGTTGACATTTTATTATAAGAATGTCTAGAAAAAATTAATTTGCTAACAGTGAAAATAAGGCAAAAAGTAAAGAAATAGACCAGATTACATTCTGATCTATTTAATAAAATCAAAACATGAAAAATCCTCTTCGTATCACAATGGAACAAATTAGAGACAATAGAAAGAAGAAAAATTATGTATAGATTTGAATTGTAAACTATTATACTTTCAGGGCTAAAATATAAATAAATAAACTGACCATCCTGAATAACTGTTGATCTAACTTCACGTTCTAGGACTCAATATTAATGGTTCAAGGGGTTGGGAAATATGTTAATTAATTAATGCTGGCGATATTTTAAGTCACGAAATCAGACGCTAAAATGCACTTTCTCTGAACAAACATACCATTTTTTCAACTGATTCGAAGTTTTTTGAATCCCAAAATATAGGGGGTAGCCGCAATCTGGGAAAAATTCTCCCCGTTGTTTGAACAAGTGAGCGATCCAAAGTCTGAATCCCTTAATGCTAATATTACTTTTTGTATAATTCGCTATATCTCGAGAAGTCATGAAAATGGAGAGAAAAATTGTGGAAAATTATAAAATTCGTTTATCCAAAGATACAAAAAATAAATTTTAATAATTATTTTATTTAATAATTGTCGGTGTCGGAACAAATTTGAATTGTAAGATATACCTTCACATAGTTTTAAAAGAAGGTAGAAGCATGGCAAAATACAAAATATGAGCGAAATTTAACGAATAGTTCCTGAGAAATCAAATTTTAAATATACGGCTTTTTTAAAATTCGATTTCTCAAGAATTCAAATTCTGTATTCGAACTAAATGAATTTAGAACAACCAACGTGAAAAAAAAATTTAAAAAAAGAAAACATTAACTTTTTAAAACTAATTAAATTTAATTAGTTTTGAAAGTTGTTTTTTTAAGGAAAAAGAGAACTATGAATCATTTGAATATTTGGGAAAAGAAGGATTTTTGTATCTTTATGAAAATACATAACAAGAATGCGTATGATTCATAATTAAACAAGTTCTAATTTTTTATACATATGATTCTTCTTTTTTTATATATATTCTTAAAATAAAGATAATTATTTAATGAAAAAAATTAATGCTATTGTAAGTTTAATGACACTACTTTTTTTGAGAATGGTTGGTTATAAACTACATATTATAGACTAAATATTATTTTGTTGCCAAGAATTAAGAAACAAAGATAATATATAAGTAAAGGACACTTTATGAATTCTTTTAGAAGTACTATAACAATTTTTTCAAGTATAATTTATAACTAAAAAAATTTTTTTATAGCAGTGATATAAATGTAATGTAAATGATATATATTGTAAAAGACTTTTAAATAAAATTTAAAAAATAGTAATTATTCAATCTAATTTTTTTTCCTTTTTTTCTAAGATAAGGAAGAAAATGGCACTCTGAAATAAAAGAAAAGATACAGGAGAAAGATAACAAAATTTTGTTCCCGAGATGCTATGGAAGGGTGTTCCATAACTCGAAGAAAGTTTGATAAATATTAAATAAAATGTAATCTAAAAATACAAAGCAAGGATGTCCTTATAAATTAAAAAAATCCTTTTTTTTTTTTAAGATTTGAATGTTAAAGATTATTGAAACTTATTCTTAAAGTATTAAAATATAATATAAATTGTGAGTGTGAATAATATTTCTGTGACTTTAAAAAAAAAAAAAAAAAACGTCAGCAGCTGAAGATTTGTTTCTTAATATAACCATCCAAACGAAAAGAAAAATCGAGATTTTACGAGTAGTTTAACTCCTTAAATAATGAATGCAAAGAGCACTCTTATGGGTATTTGGCACTATTAGCTGAACCAAATGCTAAATATGCACAAAAGTATTTATTTATTGCAGTTATTTTTCACGAAACTTAATTTGTATTTCCAATAACATTTAAATTTTGCTTTGTTTTTTTTTAAATTTTTTTTTTATTAAAACATTAATTTTAATAATAAGGAATTGACGAGCATTTAATTATACTATATTTACTTTTTTTTCTTTCCAAAAAAATAAATGCGCACATTAAATGTTTTATCATAAAAATAGTAATACTTTTTCTAAATACTAAGCTAAATTATAAGCATTGTAAAGTAAATTGTAAATATGTAATTGCCAATAAATGTGTAAAATAAACTTTGCAAAAATTATAAAATATTATTTTTATTCAATTGAGATTTAAGTGTTTAAATTCGTTCTCATTTTTCTTTTTTATGAGATCTGCAACACATTTAATTTATAACATAAATTTTATTTTCAATCGAACAACTTTCATAACTTTGTTTTAGATTATTAAATGAAAATATTCCAACAAAAAGAAAATTGTCAAGTAAAATTGTTGCTATTTCTTTCATATTTATGAGAAATTGTAAACTGTCAGCCATTAACTTCTAGATGAACCTTGTAAAAATAATTAAATATTAATTTTAACTACTTTATTTCGATCAATATATATTATATATACACTTATTCATTCTTACATGTAAATTGCGTTAGATAATTTCAACCAAATCAGAATAAAAAATACAATGCAATCCATTTAAAAATCTTTCATTCTTATATAAATCAGTTTCATTTTCTCATTTTTCATAAATTTAGCTCCAAATATTTTATTTGTCTAAAGATAAGATTTTATAACCGTCGTTGACCAGCCGACGCAATTTGGAGTTTACGACTACCAATGTTGAACTCCGTAACCTTGCAATTTTGAACCCATTGCAGAAGACAAGGGAACTCCTTTATCAAGTAGTGGGAGAAATTTGCTTTCGCGGAGGACTTTTTTGATAAAACTAACCCGCATTTGCGTTATATGAAGAGGAAAACCACGAAAACCTCATACGGTGATCCTGACGGCAAGGGGCCCTAACCCATGATCCGCTTACCACTGAGGATATTTTATGTCAACACTGTGGTCAGTGCTAGATGGATGCGGAATTCGTATTAAGCAGACAATGCTGGGTTTCGAACCCAGTTCACCTCATTGGAAGGGCGAAAGTTCTATCTCCTGAACCACCACGGCAATAATGATAAGATTTTATAACCGTCGTTGAACAGCCGACCCAAATTTGAGTTTACGACTACCAATGTTCAACTATGTAGCCTTGTAATTTTGAACCCAATCCAGAAAACAAAGAAACTTCTGGATCAGTACCCCCAGAGGTTCTGATTTGTTATGGGAACTTGAAGGACTTTGTGACCCTGACAGATTTAACGTGCATTAGTCCTCATTTAATGCAAGGAGATTCTACGTCGGGCTGGATTCGAACTCCCGTTCTCAGTACCACGAGTCCAACGCCCTACCAACTAGGCTATCCTATATTTGCTAAAAAGATTACAGGCAAATTCATCGAATATGAGGAAGAGTGTTATGCTCTTCCTCTCTATATATTTTGCTCTTCAGGCTTCATTGGCAATAAGCCCTTGCCGTAACACCGGTGATAAATTGCACCTAGCTGGTTTAGTAGGGAGTCATTTGGCTTCGAGTCGAGGGGGAGTGTAGATGAAAACCGGATCGTGGGATGAAACAACTATGTCAGCACATGGTAAAGATAAAGGGACACACCGCTTCAAAGATTAAATTTTTTTTTTGTATAATTAAATATATAATTTTTCTACATAAAGTTTGATGATTTTTTTTTTTGTCTTAATTCTAAAAATGGAAGAAAAGGAAAAAAATGTCTCTATTTCAAAATAGTTTCACATTTCCTTGGCGGGAACTGGTACCAAATCCTCACCCTCAGTGGCGATCTACTTCCTTATGCCCTGAATATGCAAGGCTTTATCTATTCTGACCGATGGGAACATTTTCAGCTTCAAATGTTCAAGCGGGGGGGGAATAGATAAACCGCGGAGAGAAGAAGGGCAGACCGTGTGAGAAAATTTCCGTTTTAGAAAATAGCATTTTTAATCGTTGTGTATAACTAGATTTGGTAATGAATTCTCTGTAATATTATCCACTTACATTTAACTCAACTCAAAAGACAAGGGTGCCAAGTAGTCGCCCTTTATTTGTCAGTTAAATATTTCCTGTTAAAATTTTTAGTTATACAGTTTATACCAGTTTTTTTTTTTTTTTTTTTTTTTAATTACCAAACCCTTACTGCTGTGGGATATCAAAGATCTTTCCTTCAACAACAAAATTTAATTTTTGTGTTTATAAAGGATGTTCCAGGATTATTGGAACAAACTTTATAGGGAGGTTAGCACAATGATTCAAAATTGCATAGCAACCCATGATCGGAAACATCTTGGGAAAGTATGTATATCAGGTACAAGTAACACAAAGAGACTAAGATCATCTGAAATATTTATTGACCAAAGATATTACATGTGCTGTGGTAGATGATATGTGAAAATAACGCAAAAGGTTCTTAAAATTTCCACCATTGCTAGCGATGTTCGCGTTACACCGTCAGGCCATGGGCTGATGTACTCACTTAATTACACATTTTGTTAGACATCCGCAGCAGTACAAACGATTCTTGAATCCAGATCAATTTCGGAATCCACAGCTGTTGCGTACTCAGTACTTTTCCGCGCACCCCTATTGAAAGAAATCCATGCGGCTCAAGTATGGCGAGTGTGGTGGCCATGTAATGGCCACTACATCGTTGACCGAATACCTGATTCAAATGTTTAAGAGCACATCTGCCATAAAGGGAATGTGCCCCATCATGTTAAAACCACATATTATGGCGTCTGATATGTTGTGGTACAGATGTTTGGTAGCAGCTTTTGCAAAAAAAAAATTTAGATAATTTGAGGATGTCGGAGATGAAAGCAACAAGTAAGGCCCAACTAATAGAACGCCGACCACACCAGCCGCAACATTAACTGGAAAACGATATTGGGCGGGGTGTAGTCTCATGCCATGGGGATTCGACGCGAGCAATTGCGATTGCTGAACACACCATCTCGCGTAGAGTACGCCTCATCTGTAAAAAAAACCATCGGATGGGAAATGCGCGCCTTGATCGAGATACCACTGAGGAAAACGCACTAATACAGGATAATCTGTAGGGAGCAGTGACGGTACTCTTGGAAGATGGTATGGGTGTAAGTATAAGCCATCACGTTGCGAAACACAAATTATGCATGTAATTTACATATGATGTTGTCAGGGCAGAGTAACAACTTCCTGAGGCCCCGACTGCTGAGGGCTGGATCAGTGGTGTAGCGAGCTTAACTCGCGCCCGGGGCACAATACCCTTTTAGCGCCCCCCCCCNGGTACTCTTGGAAGATGGTATGGGTGTAAGTATAAGCCATCACGTTGCGAAACACAAATTATGCATGTAATTTACATATGATGTTGTCAGGGCAGAGTAACAACTTCCTGAGGCCCCGACTGCTGAGGGCTGGATCAAAATTCCTTACAAAAATAAAGTGCTTATTAATTAGTTTTTTTTTTTTAATTACGGAGAATTTCTTTATATAAAAACTTCGATTTTATATAAAAGGATCTTTAAAAATTCTGTAAAATATGGAAATAGGGCTCTTAGTACTTTGAAGAAAGGTCCAATAAATTTTGACCCTGACGGACGCTGGACTAAGTATAATTTTTATAACTGTAACGACCAATAAATAAGGATAGCTTAAGAACAAGAGAACATTAGAGAATTAACATAACCAAACAACAGTAAAACAAACAAAAAACCTGTCGACACAGACAACGTGAATTAATCAACAAAACAACACGCCAACATGGTAGGTCCTTAATCTTCTTGACAAGAAAAGTGCAATTAAGAGTTCGTGCGTTAGAAAATAGAACTAATTTCCATACAATCGAGATACCTGGTCTTATCCCTATCTCCCCTGTTTTTAATTGTAAAGTTTTTTGAATAATTTCGAACTTGCACAATGCAAATTTTGAACAATGTCAGCTAAATAGTGTATAAGCTATAAAACCTATTTAAAATAATTTTTTCAAAATTTTTTTTAGTTTTTGATAACTATTCGACGGATATCGTTCAAACTTTAAATTTTTTTTTCTTTCTAAATTTAAAATTATTTAGTTCAAAGTATTAGAGGGATCGGAAAGTTATGACGTTTCGGTGCATTTGATATTTATTATCAAGATTTTAATCAATAATGTATTCACCCTCGTTAGCAACTATCTTTCAATGCCGGATCGAAAATGAATCGAAAAAAATAAATTGGTTTTTAAAACTAACAAATATTTAATACGCCGAAACATTACTTTCCGGTCCCCCTAATAATTTAAAAATTGTATACTTTCACCAATCAAAATCTATCGATTAACTAAATAATTATAAAAATTTCTTTTCCTATCGAAGTATATTTAGAGAAAAAAAAGATTAATAATTGTATCAAAATGTTTTTTTTTTTTTTTTTTTTTTTCCTGCTTAATAGTTTCAGTGCCTTTGACTAGTCCCTCTTCAACTGATATTTTTGAAGATGAAAAAACTGAATCTGTCGAAAAAATAAAATATATGTTTGCTCAGATAGGATGCGTTTTTGTATCTAATTTCGTAACTTCCGTAGAGTTTCGCACGTTATATATTTTACAATAAATGCTTTGTAAGTAGAATGACCAAACAGTTATTATTTACTAAGTCAGACTCACATATCGATCGTTTTCAGAGCTTCGAAATTTATACTTTTGAGGAGAAGTGACACGTAATTGGTGCAGCTGTCGGCCTTCATCAAAACACAACGGATTCACTCATTTCGAATAAAGTGGAGGGTTACTAAACAAACAGCTGGAATTCCACACTTTTGCGCGAGATTTAATTTGAAACTATCACTTATTTAACATTATTTAATTAAAATTGTGAAAAAGAGAGAGTATCGAATTAATTAATGAAAGAATTCAATTTCTGGAGTCATTTTAAACAGTCATTTTAAGATAATTTGTCGATTGCAACTAAAATTATAAAATTTATATCTGGGTATGCTTAAAAAGAAATAGCCAGTTTCCCAAGTTGTTGCAGCTGGGTCGGACTGGAAGTATGAGGCGCAGAGAGGCACTTGATTAATTTTGAAAAGAGGTGCTTCCTAAAAAAAATACATATCACATTCTATATAAGTATATGTACAGAATGTCATATTCTGGGTATTTATGGATATGTAATTTTCTAGAAAATTGAATTTGTTATAACAACTACAGATTTATCTGAATTCATTCGCTTCAAAAATATATAAATGGCATGTAACATTCGACATGCTTCATATACTTCTAAAACAGACACCCATTTTCAAGATTTATCAAACTTAGAATGAAAAAAAAAAAAAACTTTAAATATAACTTAAACTCTTAAAAGTTTTAAATATAGCTCAGCTCAAGTTTTAAGTTAAATTAACTTTAAGTTTTAAATAAAACTTAAAAGTCTTAAATACAGAATCATATAGCTGATACGTATCATAAATAAAATATATAACAAGGAGAAGCAAGTTGTACGTACAAATATCACTTTGCATTAACGGTCCCGCAGTCGACTGATCGTAAGGACACGGTTCCCAGTTGAATACCGAAGTCAAGCATTACTGGCTGCGGTCAGTAAGGCGGGTGGGTGACCACTTTGATCAGCCTGTGTAAGGACCGAGGGTGCGTGGTATCGGCCCCCGTTAAATTATTCTAACGTGAAGTCCTCAACTTCGCCCGCAGGTCGTCGGGATACCAAAGCAGGGGAGCCACCCTCCTTGCAGAGGATCGAAAACTGCGATGGCATATGTCTTCGGATCATTCTCAGGGATGTTTCCCTGGCCGTCGCCAATAGCCCATTGTGCAGCTCTAGTGCCACATAAATAAAGTACATGCCCACTTTGCATTAACACTCCGATATCACCTTTGAGTAGAAAACGAAAGTGACCGCTCTGAAACTTAAAATTTTTATATCCTGATAATTCACATTATTTGTATAATACATTATTTCTACATCATAAAAATATTCAACTATGTATTTCTTGATCAAAAACTTCTTTCGCTTGTCGCTTCTTCCGGTCGGACTTTGGTAAAATCTTAAAATCTCATTTGGATGAATATGGACTTATGTACAGATTAGAGTAGCTTTTTTTCTTCTTTTCTCCTTCTATATTTTGTAACAAAATATTGAAAAAAAAAAGAAAGAAAGAAAGAAAAATAAAGAAAAAAAGAAAGAAAAATAAAGAAGAGAATTTCCGAGACTTATGGCTCCAGTCCCGGGTGATTTCATGCTTTTCAACGCCCCTAAAGCACTAAAATTGATATTACTATATACTTATACATATATATAAAGAAAACTAGAAAAGAATACAGAAAAATAAAAAAGTAAAAGAAAAAAAAATATTTAAAAGGGTTTTTAACAACAAAAAAAGACTAAAAATCATTAACAATTTTAACAAATAATAATTATAATTAAAAATAATTTACAATGAAAATATATCCTTTTTTTTTACCCACACGAAATATAAATTTTTGCGGATATAATCATGTGGATCCTATGAAATCAACCCTTTTTTGAAATTATATACTTTTCTGAAAGTTTGGATTTCAAAACCAGATAGTTTCCTTTGTTTCCCTTTAAATTTTTATTTGATGAAGGATGACAAAAAAAAAAAAAAAANAAAAAAAAAAAAAGCAGCTCTTATAAAAGTAACGCTTTTTTCTTCGGAAAAAACTGAATTTTTTGTTTAGGTAAGTGAAAAATTTTCATTTTCGAAAATTCAATATCTAAATTATCCTATTGAGTATCCTAATTGAGTATAAATGTCTAAATGATGACATTTTAAAATTTTTATGTTATGAAAAAACGTGGGTAAAAGTACTTGGTATAGATAAGCATGGGCGTTGCGACCGCGGAGGGTCCGAGGGACCGGAACTTCTCAATATTTGGGGAGTCAGAACCCAATATTTGACGAAAAAAATTTCTGTTTTATTTTCTATAAAAAATAAAATATTTTCTTTTGGCATAAAAATTATTTTATAAAAAATTCATTACATGAAAAATTTTTTTTTTCAAAAGGTAATACAGAAATAAAAAAAATACGAACTGCATAAAAAATAACAAAATAAGGACTTGCATAAATAATATTATAATATTATTGTTATTGCTTTCTCAAAAAAAAAAAAAGAAAAAAGAAGAGAAAAAAAAGCTCCCTTTGTCTAAAGAATATTGAATGCAAAGAATCCTTTTGCTTACTAAAAAATATCCGCTTATTTACTGTACACTATGAGAAATATTGCCTCATCATTTGAACACTTTTCAGAAGCATAAGATATCTACAATATAATTTCCAATTTCTAAGCATAAATTGTCACTAGAAATGTACAGTCTTGCATTGAGGTTCTTTGCGTCACTCCAGCCATTTAATTTCCTTAGTTTATGTTCACCCTTTTCCGAAAACGGTCAAGCATATTAGTAGTCAGTCATAGAGCTTTTGCACTAGTATATGTGCATTTTTTAATATTTCTCAAGAAATATTTAAAGTTGAAGTTTTAAATTTTATGAAGTCTTAATAAAGTTTTAAATTTTATTGAAAAATAAAATTTTAAATTTTATTTTACAACAAAATGTACAACTTTTAGAAGTGTGAGATGCCGACAGCAAATTAAAAACGGAAAATAGTTTTTTTAAGCACCCTATGTGAAAAAACGTAGCAAAATATTTGTAACAATTATTTTGTTTAATAATTGCACGATGTTTCGTAATCCTAGCTTAAATATTTATGGAGATATGTAAATTTTTATAAAAAACTAATTTTTTTGTCTTACGTTTTTTTTTATTTTTATTTTTTTTGTTGTTGCTATAACTTTAAAAATATTCAATAAAATGAAACAAAATTCTTAGGGCAATTTAAAATTAATAAAAAAAATTTGAACTTTCTTTTAATTCATTTTGAGCTTTATTTGAAAAAGTACGAAAACTACTTAAAAAATTGCTTGATTTTTTTTTAAAATTTTAAAAGAACTTTTGAAATAAATTTGCTATTTTTGTAGTTTTTCTTCTTCGCTATTATAAATCAAAGTTTTTAAAAAAGTTCCCTGTTTTTCCTTTTTATTCCTTTTCTTGTTGTTTCCGTTGTATTTTTCTCTTAATATACATATTGTATTTATTTGTGTTCCACCACTTCTTGAATTTTTTTTTTAAATCTTACGTGTAACAAAAACTAAATTAATTTAGTTTAAGGAAATCTAAACAGAATCAAGTTTAGATGATTTTTCTCAACTTATGAATATCCCAACTTAAGGATATGTAAGAGATAAGTTATAAGCATTGTATTATAAAAGAGCAAATTTTTAAAATTTTTGTGTTTGTAACATGATTAAATAAAGATTAAAATATGTTCAATAAGATTAAATTTTTTTATGTAAGTTAAGTATATCACAATCGTTGCACAATTCCTTAAATAATTCTTTTTTTTTTACTGGCTTCTACAGTATTGTTTCCCCTTAATATGAAACTGACTAAAATGAAAATGAAGTAAAATTCAGTGTTTTAATTATCACCAACTCTCTCCTGTAGTGTCTTATGAAATGAAATTAGATTTAAATGCGAAAACACTTATATCTACCTTTTATAAAAAAAAGTCATATCAATCTTATGGCGTCAAATGCTGTGGAACAGCATTAATAAAAATATTCCACAATAATATAGAAAGAATAATATGATATAGATAGAATTAAGATAAAACCTTAAATTTTAATGATAACATATTTTCTCACTTTCCGTAAAATGCTTTATCTTTGAGCTTCATTTTAAAATTATTTGTTTACTAGTAATAGTTTTATAGCGCCTCCAATATGTTACTTGATGAAAAATATTCCATTCTTTGAAATAAAAACCTACACAATAGAATATCGGCTTGCGTTATTGAAATGTTCTTGAAATCTGCTAAACAATTGCGCAATAAAAATAAAATCGATTGCCTGGAAAAAAATAATAAAACAATCCAATTGTTTTGCGCCCAAATTGAAGGCCCTTTAGTTTGCAACTTTTTTCTCCAAGCTATTTATTTCCCTAAAAAATGTGAATTTTTTAATGACTATTCTTAGAAAACAGCGGAAGAAATCAATTTAGAAATACACAGCTTGTTTCTCAAGTCTTTTTTTTTTCTTTCTTTAGTTGTGATTCATTGAAAGAAAATATTTGATTAG
Source organism: Parasteatoda tepidariorum (assembly GCF_043381705.1). Taxonomy (NCBI): domain Eukaryota; kingdom Metazoa; phylum Arthropoda; class Arachnida; order Araneae; family Theridiidae; genus Parasteatoda; species Parasteatoda tepidariorum. The sequence continues at coordinate 29,197,439 of NC_092204.1, forward strand.
GATCGACGATCCAACAGAACTCGAAACTTAGCCACCGGAAATGTCGTATCTAGGTCTTGAACAATATCCGGGTTAATTGTGGAGTATGCGATGCGTGCGCTGCTGTCGGTAGTTTTGGATCAGTGGTGTTGTGCATCTTGTCCACAAGTGGATTATTAATTTCCCACAAGTGCCTTATTAGTTTAGATAAGTTTATTAAATGATGCATTTGGAGTTATGGAAATTAGTTTTATTAATTATGTGTGTATGTCAAGTTCGTGGAAATGAATGTAAGTATTTATAAGTGGATATATAACTTTTTTGCATCGCAAACCTTGTTGTGTTCATTTTAAATTGATTTGAATTAGTAGATCTAGGTAAACAAATCAGCAGCTGATTTCAGTGATGCTTCACAAAAAAAAGCGTGGTATGTAAGGGTGTTTCGTGTTAACAATGAGCGAAGGCTACATTGGTTAAACCATGTTTTCGTAATATTTTCTGTATTTAACAAAGTATTTTTATTATTATTGTCATATACGATTTTTTTAGAAAATTGCTGAAACAATTTTCTTAGTGCGTGTGAAGTAAACATCAATATTTTGGTTAAAAGAAATGTAAATATTTCATTCTTAATTGTAGGAGGTTTCGCTTAAATTGCATAATTGAAAACTGAAAGTGATTTTTTTTTAGAAAATGTCTTTAAGGGAGTTAAAGAATTTTTTTGTTCCCAATTTTTTTTATGCAATCCAAGCTATTAAATCTCAAATGCAAATTATATACAATCAAGCCACTTAATAATCATGCATTTAAACTTATTTGAAGGGAATTTAAGGGCTTATTTTTTTAAAAATAATATTAAGATTTTGTAAAATTAAAATGCTGATATCTTCTTATTAAGAATAGTTTGTAAAATTTGAAGTAATTTTTTAAATTACAGTCAGGTGGTGAAAAGTGGGGATAAAGACATCTGTTTTCTCCTTTTAAAGTAAGAAAATTAATTTTTTTTCAGAGACATATACTAAGATTTTGACAAGCATTTTTTTTTCAGTTTACGAACTTGATACTTGGGTCAATCCAACAATCCAAAAAGTGCCTGCTGTATTTTTACAATTAGGTTCTCATATTTCATGTTTTTGAATAGATTCATTTAACTCATATAAACTATCCTCATCAGTAAGAATAGAGTCATTGCTGTTTGATGAATTAATGTCGAAAACATTAATTTGCTTCTTATTAAAAGGAAAATGTTTTTGTGTTCCTGAGCTAAAAGTTTTCAAATCTTGTTTTATTTCTGGATTGGCTGTTTATCATAAAATCTTTTATGCCATAGCAATGACAAAATCTCCTTCTACTTAGTACTCCGCAAAAACAACTGATGTTTCAGTTCCACAATATCAAAGCCCAGTGTGTAAAACTATTAGATTTTGCGATGCACCATAATGATGTGCTTGTATTTGATAATTTGAGGTTCTAGTTCTCGCTGAAATCTACATGCATAACAGCTTCATTAGGTTGGGGATCTGTAAGCTTCAAATTGTTTCTGAATCAGGGGTCTGTTTAGAAGAAATTTGGGTTCGTTAACGGACACTTCTCAAAATATCTTTTCTTAAAAACGGACCTCTCGCAAAATATTTTAACTTAAAAACAGACCCCTCACAGAATGATTTTTCTTTTAATTGGACCCTTCACAAATTTGATTATCTTCATTATTGTTTTGTTAATCGAATAAACCCTTTCCAGGGGGGAAAACAAGAAATATGGATGTAAACGTCTTCGACAGACGCTTGTTCCATTATTCGTCCAAAATAAATATTCTTTCTTTCAGCGGTATAGGCTAAATGACAAATATTTGTATGTTGCATCTCTAATTTAGAAGCAGCATTTGCTGTTTACTTTTGGAAATTAAATTTTTTTTATTACAATTTTACAGTGCTGAGCATAATCTTGTATCTATATGCAATTTAAAAACTCCTTGAAAAAGTTTTTTGCGATAACCGGACCCTATTTTATGAAAGCACAAATTCATAAAAGCAGGACCCTGGTTGAAAGAATGTGACTTAACGTTTATTTTATATTCACAAATTACGAGAAATTTTTTCACAATTTTACAAAAACAGGACCTTTTACAAAGTGTCTGGACAGACCCCTGTGAATGTTGAATACTTGTTTTTTTGAAGAGGTTGAATTCTTCTACTAATTTACTTGCTAGTGTAGAAACTGGAGAAGTCATTATCATTTTTGAAACCTTCTTCGCACTTACTTTTTTCCCCTCTTTTTCACAAATCTCATTTTTATAATTCCATTCGATTTTTGCACCTGTGTTCATTGCATTAAAAGGAACATTCTTTCTGTGACAAGATGGACATTCTTTATACATGCAGTCTTTTGAATCAGGGCTGCATATTGTTGGGGGCAGTTATTTTAAATTTTACATTAATTTGCAATTTGCATAAACATGTATTTCATGCGTCAATTGGAGATGGCAAAGCATAGAAAGATGGTTTGCAGCAAAAGAAGCATAGGAGCAATTTCCACTTTCAGGGAACTTTTCATGTAAATTTTTCGTCGTATCTAATAGGTTTCTTTTCTGAATACTTTGTTACAGTTTCCTTCTTTCGTGCAGTTGCTCTACTGATGTCATCTCTTGTATAAAAACCTTGAAAACTTTTATTTTTAATTCAATATTTTGTTGTTGTTGCTGAATGGCTTTGAGAATTCCGGAATTCAAACCTAAAGCTTCTGAGGGGCCGTTCTAAAAGTACATACACAAAAATGGAGACATTTTAACCCCCTCCCCCTTCGTACATAAGGGCTTACACACCCCCTTGGAGTACGTACATTTTATTAGTCTACCCCACTTTTCATAAAAATTAAAATAATTAAAAATTAAATATTTATTTAAAATAATTTATTCATTTAAATTATTTAAGCAATTACACCCAACTTTATCTTTGAATCAATAAATAAAACAATCTAAGTCAAATTTAAATTTTGCGTATGCTTATAATGTACGTGCTTTGTATAATACCTCCCCCCCATCGTTCAAAACCGTACAAAATAGCAAATCCTCTCCCCCCCCCTTTGGGATGTACATACTTTTTGAACGGTCCCTGAAGCAATTTTTCTCATCTACTCTGTTCTTTTTTATCACCTGATTTGCCACAATATTCTTTAACATTATTTTCTTGTTTTTTTTCTTGTAAACTTTTATACTGTGATGACATACAATGTGTTCGAGCATTGTATTTAAAAAATTGGAAAGAAACCTTTACTATTTCAGGTTTATTAATACCAGGAAAATTTTTCTCATAAATTTTTTAGTTCTGCAGCGTTTAGTTAAATTACAATCCTAGTATCTATTTGTAATCTTTGCTCTATTTACCCCTTTTCTTAATTTTTCTACCCTTTGCTGAATTCTTTTACATTCCATTTTAAGATTTATGATCTCCTTATAAAGTTTTGTTCTATCTCGCCTCAGTTTTTTCCTTCCACTGCCAGTTGACTCTTTTTTTTAAGTTTTTTTTTAACATTTGATGTTAAAAGAGGTGAACTGTTTTGCTTCATGCACTGTTTTTGTTCTGCTTTCTTTGCACGCCACTTTTTCCTTGCTAATCTGTTTTCTTGCAGACATCACTTGCCAATCTTTTTGTTTTATAATATCTATCACAAGCCTTTTTCTTACATTCTTCTCTATTTTTATCCAGTTTTCTTCTTTCTCTATAACGGCATATCTCCGCAGCTATTAATGGCATTATCTAAAAAAAAGAACACAAAATTAAGAATAATCTCTCAAATATAGGAATAAAATTATTTATGGAAGGATTGCTATATAAAAACTTTATAATCTTTTAAAGTAACACAACCAATTATTAGTTTAAAAATTCTGTATTAATTTGAAAAAAAAAAAATAGTTTCTTATGTTTCTTTTTTATGGTGTAAGTTATAATTATGCACAAAATTTATTGCCCAAGTCTTGACCACTTAATAGCACGAAAAAGGAATTGAAGTCTCCTGTGTTACTTTGTTGTCCCTTCAAAAACATGGCAACACAGGAGACAAGTAACACAGGGAACAAACTGAAATTTAAATTCTCTAACAAGTTAATGTTAGTTCAGAAACATTACAAAGTTACGTGTAATTTTTCTTTTAAGTATTGTTTATAATTTAAATTTAAAAATAAAGAAAACTAAAATTATTATTATTTATAGTAAAAATCTAGGGTAACATAGGAGACATACAGAAAATATCTCAAAAATCCTTATCGTCCAATTTATTCTTTAAATTTCGTTTCCTGAAATAATGGCTGCTTAAAAAGAACACTAAAAACATAAGAGTGCATGAGTGGCTACTGTTGTCAACTTTTTTGTAAGTATTTCTATTGTGAATTTCAAAAATAAAGTAGATGTAACACAGGAGACAAATTTCTGGGACATGTAAATTTTTTTTGAAAGATATAAAAGTACTGAAAACTAATACAAAAAAAAACCCCAGCAAGTTCCTTATTTAGGAACACTGGAAGATAGTAAGGACCCTGAATTACGACTTAAAAGTCATATTATATCAAAGGAATATAATGAGAAAAGCTAAAAAAGTTTGCTGGGACATAGCGTTTTTTAAGATACAGTTTTTTTATAACCCAATTAGAACAGAAAGAAAGCAAAGTGATTCAAATTTTCATAATCATATTAAAGAAGAAAAAAAAATCTGAAATCTATTATTTAATGTTTAAATTTTGTTTTGGTACAAAATTATAAGAAATATAACAAGTAAGAGTGGCAGATTCTAAAGGTGTGCTTTATTTTTGGAATCACACCTATTACTTAGTTGAAGCTGCTGATGAACTTAGTTCTAATATCATTATATACTGACAAAAACTGTTAATTTTTGTTTGAGGAACATCTTAAGATAGAAATTTAAGCTTTATAGAAATATATAGAAGTTTGAGGAAAAATTTTGAAATTCTATTATGAACTGTTTTCTGAGGTAGAGTAAGTGGGATATATGGTTATGGTTAGCTTATTGACTAATATGATAGGGATATTTTTTTTACATCTGTGTTAACTAAATTAAATATAAAATGTTTTATATTTAATAATAAAATAGCCTACACAGTAATTTTAAGGGAATATTTCTGTATTGTGGACTGCCATGCCAACTACAGTCGGCAAGACTCCAAATTGGTTTTAAATGAGAAAAAAAGAAAAAAAAACATGTAGAGGTTTGTTCAGGAGTAGCTACGAGTTATAATCTTGAGTTGGTCCCTTCTGTGACGTTTTTGCAGGTTCACACGGGCCACTGCCCGAAAGTTGCAAAGACTAGGTGATTATTCTTCCACAGATCACAGTATGGAAATCTTCTGAATTTTGACACTGAAACGTAATTTGTGGAGATATCGGTGTCGTGACCTGTGGCTGATTAATCATCAAGTCTTGGTAACTTCCTGGCAGCAACCTGTGAAAAAACTAAAAAAAAATCATAGAAAGTGACCAACTGAAAGGGTATAACTCGTAGTCAACCCGGGCTAGCATCTTATTATTCATTTTAATTTCTGAATATATATTTGATGTTTCACAAGTAAATGAAAACTGGAAATTAACAAATAGTAATTCAAGTTAGAGACAGGCAACTTTGAAACTGACAGCTTTTTGTTTATCAGGAAAAGTTTACATGCTACAAAAAAATTCCAATTTTCGTTTTCTTGATCATTCTGAAATATAAGTGTTATATGCTGACTAGGGAAGTTCAATATTATCATCATGAACTTTTAAAGCGACTGATGTCTTCCACATTTATGAAAACAAAACCAACTATCGTGGAGAAATCTAATTACATGTGTGATTTCAAGTACAAGAAAGATTTCCAGAAAACCTTTGTAGAAAAAAAAAACTTGCTACTCTAGAGGAGGGGTGTCCAAGTTCCTTAATAGTCGAGCCATTTTTAAAAATTTGAAATTTTTCTCGAGCCGCAATTAAATACGTATTTAAAAGGTATGCAAAAAAGGTATTAAAAAAATTTTTTTTGACAGAAATTATATTTATTGAAAACATATAAATAAAAGTACAAAATATGTGTATTGAATTTAAATATTAAAAATTTAACGCATTTATCTTACTTTTTTTAAAAATTCTTTAAAATTTGGTGAATAATTGGTGACAGCACTTTTCAATAATTCTTTGAGATGCTGGTTAGTTAATACTGATAGGTGTTTGGATTTCACGAATTTTAAACTGGAATAAAAGGAAAAAGAATGGAATAAATGAATGAGTAGAAACGTATGAAAACTGCCAATTGCGGAAGATCTGTGATATCTGTCGATTCGTCAAGGAACGATAATAACTTTTAAAAAATAAAATAGCACAAAAATGAAAAGGGAACTTGGGTACATTTATCGAAAAGCCACAAATAATCCTTCAAAGAGCTGCATGTGGCTCGCAAGCCGCAGGTTGGTCACCCCTGCTCTTGAGCATCAGATGCAATTCTTATAAACGCTCCGCCAACGAAGCATTCTCATTATGTTTATTGACTTACCTACATAAGATTTGCACCAATCAGATGAGAAAAACTAGTTTCAATTAAACCTTGTTTCTTCACTAAACTGATGCTAAAAGTAATTACTAGAAATTACTATTAACTACAAAAAAAGCAACAATGAATGTTTAGCTGTTTGTAGCATACTACTTCCGGCCATTGGCCTCAATCTATACTTTTCTAAATCCATACTAATATTTACATTTATTTATTACTAATGTTATTTATTTTTAATTAGTTATTCAGTTTAGATTTTCTTAAGTATTTTTAAAATACATTGTTTTATTTTCAGATAAACCTGAAAAACTTTCAGATTTTAAAGCTAAACTTGCAAAAACAGTAAAAGCTCCTCCTGCTTCTGCAGATCTTATATTTGAAAAGAATGTGTCTATATCTGAATTAGGAATAGATCTTCCACCAGGAATGGCAAATGATACAGTTAGTTATGATTTTGATTTTAAATTTTTTTTTTCTTTTTGAGTATAGCTTATGGTACCTCATGACATATGTTTAATATGTCATGAGCTATCATATGTTTTATATTTTTATCATATGTTTTATATGTTCATATACATGTTTTTGTTGTTTGAAATGAACATTTATTAAAAATCTGATGTAACAAGTGGCAGTATCCTAAATAGACTATAATAAACTTGAATATTGTACCTTCGTTAAAGACTGTTTAGAACAGGGGAAAAAACTGGAAAGTTAAAAAAATAATTAACATTTCTTTTTACTTTCATTTGATTTTTATTATGTTAGTTAATATTTTTTCTTCCACCATTTGCAATAGAGTAATAGCTAAGTAAGTATAATTTGGTAAAAATTTTTTGATTAAAATATATTTAACAGTAATTTTCCACTCTTATTTTTTCAATGATTCTTAGAGAATCTCTTCCCTTTAAAAACATTTTTATGCTATAATACTGTTGATTAATATTTGAAATTTTACAATGAATTTGCACAATGTAAAAGGTACATTTTGGATATGTACCTAATATGATGCTAAAGATAGACATGTAACAAATCTGTACCAAAAACTTAAACTTTTAACTGTTAATTTTTAACTTTCGTTTTATAAATGTGAAAACTTTTGAAGAATTAATTTTAAAAAATTTATTGCATTTCTACAGTTTGTTTCAAAATAAAAGCATTTTCTTAAAATAAGCTCGAAATACTTATTTAAAGTTTATTTGTAAATTGTCTGTGTTTCGTCTTGCCCTACTTTGTATAATAATTTTAAAAAAAATACATTAAAAAAAAATAATGAATAAATAAAATTGTCAAATTACTACAACTCTGCTTTGATATTGTTACTTTTTTTAATTTTTTGTGTTTTTAAAATATTAGATAATCTCATTGGTTTAGTAGCAGTNTTGTCTGTGTTTCGTCTTGCCCAACTTTGTATAATAATTTTAAAAAAAATACATTTAAAAAAAAATAATGAATAAATAAAATTGTCAAATTACTACAACTCTGCTTTGATATTGTTACTTTTTTAATTTTTTGTGATTTTAAAATATTATTGATTTTTTCTTGTGTTTTTAAAATATTAGATAATCTCATTGGTTTAGTAGCAGTCTTGTTGTTTTGCATTGTTAATAATTTTGTAAAGGAAAATATCGTGAATGAATATATATGGTGTAAGTTAGATGAGTTAAATTTTTCAACCAATGTTTTAAGATTTAAATTATAAATCTCACAATATAATAAATCAATGGTTAAAACATTTATTTTAATATCAGTTTAAATTTTTCATTAGTAAATAAATTAATGATTACGAAAACCATTCCATTTGCTTTCGTTTTTAAAACGAATGTTTAAATAGATTAGCAGAACTGTAAAGGAATATCGTTAAAACCAACATTTCTTATTATTACATATTGTCTGCTGCATGATTTTGTTATTAATCTTTTCTAGAAACTTAACTTAATTAAACATGATCACCAGCATCTCTACTACTATAACATTTTTCGGAAAATGCTAAAAGATTATATGAATATATATATTTTTTTGCCTGATCATATTAAAAAAAGAATCTTAGTGAAAAAATCCTGACAAACAGCACATCACATTTTTTGTGAATTTTGTTCAATAGTTTCTATATATGCTGTCATGGAGAAATACTTATTTAACGAGAGAAAATATGACGATTTCATGTCACAAACAAGTTACGAAATTGGCAATAAATAAATAAATTTATACTTATAGTTGTAGATTTGTAAGAAATTTGGTTAATAGGTGAAATTTTTAAATTTGCTTATGAATGAAAAGGGAACTAATCTAGGCTTCTAGAGCAGTGTTCATTTTATCATATTCATAAGCCTTGTGACATTTTGAAGAACTTTAGAATCATAAAGATCACTATATACTATTAGGCATGAGATATCTAATAGTGTATCTTAAGTCAAAAACCCTTACGTATTTTTTTAAAAAATAATAATGTATAAGTTCCTGTATTGTTCCTAACACTTCATATAGATTTAAAACGACTTGTCAAATTACCTTTAAAAGCAGTCGTCTGAAGAAGCGTACTGCAAGTAGCAAGACTACTGTAGTTTCTATTTTTATGTAGTTTGTAGTGTGCACTACTTTTTACTACACTAGTAAGTATATAGTGTAAAAAGTAGTGCAATGAAAAAGAAAAAAAAACAGTAGTTAGTCGTAATTCCTCACAACTACTTTTAACGTTTGTTTAGTAAAAATTTTTTTTTTTTAATTTTCTGCATGGGATAGGTATAAATCTTTTTGGGTCTGTCAATAGACTCAATGAGATTGCCCTTGTGGCCAAGCGTTATTAATAAAAATTTGGCCGGTTGCTCTAAAAGCAGCAAGTTTCGTCTTTAATCCAGACTTAATAATGACTAATATATAGACTAGCCATTCTAAATGATAGCTAATTTATTACATTGGTCATACCTTCAAGTGCAAATGTACATTTGTGAAACTTCAAAGGAATACTTGATGTTAGTTCAATTAAAAAGAACATATGTCCTCTGTAATTTTTTATTTAGTTTATTTTTGTTAATGGCGAAGTGGGTGAAAGATGGTCTAGTTGGAACTTGGCTAGGGAGGGAGGACAAGACTTAAATCCTTATGCAGCAGACTGGCGTAAAAAGAATCTTGATGATATAATGCTCTTTTAGAAATAGAAGAGCATTCATTATACATTTATCAAAATTGCAAATATGAGATAATTTAATAACGTTACTGAAATTAATAATTCATTGTTGAGAAGTTGAAGGTTAAAAGAGCAAATTCGTAACGAATGCTGTAGAGTAACAAATTGGCTTCTGTTAACGTGAATAATTATTTCTTAATTCCTCATCTTTAAATTGGCTAATTTTTGTTCAAAATAATTTAGAACATGGGTGTAAATTTAGTACTCTAACAAACTTTGCTCCCTAAAAGTAGTGAAGCAGTATTTACATATCGAAAGTTAGTTAAAAAGAAAGTTGTAGTTAACTACATTTGTAATAAAGTAGTTGTAATTGAAGTTAACTACGATAAAAAATGTAATTGTGGTTTTTAAATATATTGTAATTATTTTTTTATTAAATCATTGTTTTCAAAAATATTAGTACCATTATTTTAGCTCGTAATTAGTTTTTGCATGTTTTATTATGCTCATATAATATATTTTTTTGTTTTTATATTATAACATTAATTTGATTTTAATTTAGGAAATGGTAAAAAAGTAAGTTAACAATATCATCACTATTTTACATTTTTAATTTACTTTCAGTGCATTTTATGATCTTAAAAATTGAATTATGTTTACTTATTAATGACTATTATTTGCATCATCTTTTTCTATTCTAAAAATTTTCTGTTTTATATTTGTTTAAAAATAATTATCTAAAATATAGCAATATACCTACTTTAACACTTTTAGTACAATATGTACTTGCACTAGAATCTCGATCAAGGGTATATTTATGACACACAATCAGGACTGATCTCCTCCCCAAAAAATCATAAAGAAATTTGCATATTTTTCCCTTTCTAAACCCTTGAAAGTAAGCAAACTTATTAAATCATATTAGATCTTTCTGTAGTGAAAAGGTAGCTTTAGTTAATTATCCAAAGTTTATGTGTGCTAACTGGCAACGCCTTGAATGTTGATGTTTTCTGTTTATGCTTACTCCGTTTTGTAATTATCTCTTTATTGCTGATTAAAGCTTTTTATGGGATTATTTCAGTGTTCTTCTTACCACATTTTAATCAGCAATAAAACTATTTTCACACTCACTAATTGATTGACTAAGCAGAATGGAACTTTTGAAACCAGAACGCTTTGATGTCGATCCAACATGTACCGGTACTAAAAGCAGATGGGTACACTGGAAAAGAAGCTTCTCAAATTACGTGGTGCAAGTAAACTATTCAACTGACAACAAATTTGAGTTACTTTGTAATTATGTGACAGCTAACAATTTTCACTACATAACTGACTGTGAAACTTATTCAAAAGCTGTTGAAGTTTTGCACTCACTATTCATCACTACATGCAGTGAAATATTTGTAAAACACAGTTTAGCCTCTAGAACGGAGTAAAATGGTGAATCTATTACTGAATGCCTTCAGATCCTTAAACAATTGAGCAAAGACTAAATTTAAGGCTATAACCCCCGATAAGTATAAAGATGTATTTATAAATGATGCCTTCATACGAGGTTCAAAGAACTACATGAACGACAGTTGGAAAATACCACCATCATGTTAGAAAATGCTTTAGACTAAGAAAGATCACTAGAACTTTACTCTTTATTATACTTGACTGCAACAAATGCCCCTGCAGCTGCTCCTATTGAACAAATTCAGCTGCCGCACGGAGTTGCGTATCAAACTCTTTTGCCTCAAGATGATAATTTCGAAGAAAATTTTCCAATATTAGCTGTCTCTGTTCCAACTTTGCTCTAACTGTGTAGATGATCATCACCCAAGAAGCATCTTATATTTTGTCTGATAAGCTAATTGCAGGAAATGCTATAAAAGAGGATATAATAATGATATGTGTAGATCTACAAAATCAACAGACCTTTCTCATTTAGTTTTTTAAATCGAAATTTTGTGGAACTGTGCCAGTTTAGTGTGAAGCTTTACACAAGTCGGATGACTGTAGTTAATTCATCCTTAAATTCAGATGTCATGTCACTGGATATGGTACAGTACAGAACCCGTTATCCGGAAATCAGAAAACCGGAAAACCAAAAAACCGGAACGAAATTCGATAAATTTTCCCGCCATTTAAAAAATTTTTTTTTTTCCTCACATGATTTTAGGATTTTTCTTTCTTTTTTGAAAGATATTTACCATACCATCATTTTAGAAATAATCATTACTGTATTACTTCATCGTTTTGTCTTCTTTTTAAGATTATTTCCAAATATTTTTTTTTTTAGTTGGGTTTAACAATAAAAAAAAACGGCTTTTTGTAGCGATTCAGAAAACGGGAAAAATCAGTTATCCGGAATAGCGATGGTCCCGATCGTTCCGGATAATCGGTTCCCTACTGTACTATAACTCTCATAATGTAAAATCATGTAGGTATATAATATTAAAATTCTAATAATGAAAAATCATGTTGATATTCTAATAGGTCATGACCTTTTGAGTAACCGTTCTTCAGTAGAAATTTATTTTCTATTTTCAAGGTGATAGACTCCCTTTGAAAATTTGTTCTTTGGCCACCACTCAAGTTTCAGTTACATCTCTATCCTCTCGCTGTAAACCAGTAACTAGCACCACTAAATTAAGGTGACAAATGAATGTTAAGTCTTTCAATTCTGTAGAAGTAGGAGAAACTACTTATTGAAGGTGCGATTGAACCAAGCAGCTACCCATGGAGAACCCGTATTCATTGTAAAGAGAGACAATCATAAGCCGAGGATGGTTGTTGACTACTCTCAGACTATTGATAAATTTACATTACTTGATGCCAATCCCTTACCCAGGATGGATGAACTGATGCAGAAAGTTTCATTGTACAGAGTATTTTATTTAGCAATTTAGCACAATTGATTTGAAATGTGTCTACCTTCAGCTGCCTATTTTAGATTGAACAGTACACAGCTTTTGAAGCAGAAGGTAAACTTTTCTAATTTAGAAGAATCCTTTTTGGTGTAACAAAGGTGTCCCAGTTTTGCAGAGAAATACTGGCAGAATTAATCAAGGAAGAAAAACTTTGAAAAACTTTTCCATACCTTGATGATGTAACTGTGTGTGGTCTCAACCAGAAGCATGATAAAAACTTGGAAATATTTCTTACAATCGCAATATATGTATACACAGTACAAGTCCCATATCCGGATATCCGTTTACTGGAGAGTCTCTTTTCCAGACCCTTTTTAACAATCAAACAAAACTTCTTTCTTTTAAAAATTTTTTTTATGCATGCAACCTGTTCAAAAAAGTATGCAGGAATAAGAATCTTCCACTTTTATTCCTATTTTCACTACAACGTGAAAAAAACTTGAATATCACAGAAATTGCTGTATTTTCTATGTCACGTCACGCAAAAAAGGATTATTACTATGAAGAATCACGCACTCAATTTTAGAGCTTGCAAAAATTTCACATTATTAAAAAATTGTGGATTTGAGATGAAATTGTCACGACTAAAACTGGTCATTATTTGATTATTTAAAAGCACGATTCAGATTTCTCGAATCGTAAAAAATATATTAAAATTGAAATCAAAATTTTAAAAACTATGTGGAAATCCCAAACTGCTAAAAATACAGTTGACAAAACCAAGCCAACAGTAAAATTGTGGCATAGCTATGCATCAAAAAGTAATTCTTCCAATGTATGATTCGAAATTTCTCGAATGTGATAATGTATCATTAAAAAAACTATGAAAATCTGTAACAATAATTGACAAAAATGCCATCGTAAATGCACCTGGGATTGTGGGTAAATTGTCAATAATTGAGTGCGAAATGTGCCATTTGAAGTTTACTGACCAAAATACTATTGTATTAAGAAATTGAGATTTAAGAACCAAGTGAAAATCCGTTTTAATAACCACCGAATTCACTCTGAAATTATCGCAAATCGAGTGGATTGAAACTTAAGTACAAAATGAAGTAAGTGATTTGGAATTTACCAGTATGTTATGGTGGCATATTAAAATATCGAGGTTTTAAAAAGGTATGTATGTGTATATATACAAAACCTTACTTTCTATCAAGAAAAATGTTCTTTTTTTGTGAAGTGTGTGAAAATTCTGGGATATTTAATTGAATATAGGTAATTAAACCAGACCCTGACAGAAATGCCGCCATGATAAACTTGCTTATCCCAGATGACTTGGCTTCTTTACAAAGAACCGTTGGCATGTTTGCACATTACTGCAAGTAAATTCCTAAATTCTAGGAGAAAATTTCACATAATCCGACGAAATTTTTTCCATTTTATGCCGATGTTGTCAAAGCTATAGATTAGATGAAGAACGATGTAACTGAAGCATCATTTTTGACTGCCAAGAATTATTTACCATTCAGTGAAAGGACACTTCCTCAATATTTTCATCTAGGGTTAGGTACTTTGAGCGGAGTTGACTAGCCTTTAAACTTTTTCTCATGAACTTTGAGCGCTACTGAGAAAAACATTCATCAGTTTAAAAATACGAAATTAAAGATGTTACCTGATGGGCAGGCAGTTTGAGGTTCTCACAGACCAAAGATCTATACCATTTATGTTACTAGTGCCATTCCAGCAAAATAAAAAATGAAGAGATTTTTAGATGTAGGCTTGAGTTGGTAAACTATAAACGTGACATTATTTACCTCCTAGGAAATGGAAGTTCAACAGTAGTCACTATGCAAAGAATAGCAGTTAAATCCATCCTGAAGTTAATTTAAAGGAACTGCATAAAGCATTTTGCCACCCTGATATAACCAGAATGCATCATTGGACAAGAGTGAAAAACTTGCCCATTTTATTGGATGACATCAAACAAATGACAAATGCTTGACCATACTGTGATGAAGAAAAACCTTTGTTCTACAGTGAAAGAAAGCTGATAAAAGCAACTTTATCTTTTGAAAGGCTCAACATAAATTTCAAAGAACCTTCACCTTCTCATCCATGCTCCTTGAATTGAAAAGGTTTCTTAACTCTGAGAATTGCTTCTTGCAGGACCACTGCTTATAACCCACAGGGAGGCCAGTGTGTGAGGTATAATGGAAAAATTTGGAAGACAATCCTTCTAGTCTCTAAACTTAAAGCATTTAAAATAGATTTAAACAGTGGGAGAAGATGCTTCAATAAGCTCTTCATTCCATTAGATCTTCATTCTGTATTGCAACAAATGAAACACCTCATGAGAAAAAGTTTTCTCACCCAAGAAGATTCTTGGACAGTCAGTCCCTGCCAACATGGTTAACTTAACCTGGCCCTGTTCTAATGAGAAACCATTTGCGCCTTAACAAGTATAACCTTATGGTGCAGGAAATAGAACTAATCTATGCTAACTCAAACTATGCTTACGTAAAATTTCTTGATGGTTGCTTGACAAGTGTGTCGATTAGACATTTGGCTCCTAGAGGAGACCCAATACTAAAAGTTGATTTTCAGCTATCTCATATTGACCCTGAATCAGTGTCTTTTAATACAGACTCTGAGTTATCTACAAATAAGTAGTCAACTAGAGATGAGGCCGATGAGTATCATTCGATCTAGACAACTATCTTCAGATCCAGATAAGCCCCCTATTTTACAGAGCAACCACCAGTCTACCTAAAGGATTATATAACAGTGAAAGACTTAAGTGGAGGGCGAATGTATTGGAAATGTAGATTTAGTAAATTGTATAAAGTTTATGTTATGCTAACTGGCAATACCTTGATTCTTGATGTTTTGTGATTATACTTACTTTGCTGTTGTAATTATCTTATTACAACAACAATGAATATTAAAATAACCCGAAACAGGGTTATTTCAATGTTCTTTTTACCACCGTTTCATTTTGTATTTTTTAAACATCAGTATTAAATCTTATATTTTTGTAATTATGAGGAAGATAATTGTGAATGGTATAATGTTTGGTAAATTAAGGAACCTCATATTGCATCCTTGTGACTTTAAAAGTTGACAGATAAGATAAATCGCTGATGGGCTACAATAGTTGCAAAACTCAAAAAATCAAGTTTTGAGATAAGTGAGTTTAAAGTTGTCATTGCTAAGCAAAAGGCATAAGAAATGCTTTCGTTTGCTTGTGGAACTATGCCAGTTTACCTTCAAGTTAATTACCTTCAAGTTGAATAATGAGTTGTGCAAGTATTGCTGCTGGAAGAATGTGTTTTTTCATATTTACCCCTGATCTTAGTCCAAAACATGTGTTTTTTTAGTTGTGCCACTATTGCAGCCTATGAGCTATATAACTGGTCAATAATCTGCTCTTTCTTATTGCAAAAATGACACTTTATAACCAAATGAGTTATGATTCCTATAACATTCAAAATTGTTTTAATGTTTTCTTAAATTTCTGACTATTTACCAAACTATTGTCAACCGGAACTACTTTGGTCATTGCGTGGTTACTTAGGCCCCACGCAAAATAAAAGTTGTTTATTTATGCATTGGACAAGCAAAACAAGGCATATAGATATTCTAGGTCTTAGAAGGTAGTTTGTTCTCTGATTGGGGGTATTTTAATAGTTGTAGGTAATTTAAAACTTTTGATTTTGGCAACACTGGAGTTTTTGTTTGCCATCAAACTTTACATTGTAAACAAATCCAGTTACCAGATAAAAATAATTAATATAATTATTAAAATATTGCCTTTAATAACTTGTTACCATTGTGTAATAATTTTTTTTAAAAATTTTGATGGTAAATTTTAGCCTATAAAATCATAATAATAACAACCTATAAAATCAAGCTGATAGATAGGATATTCTTGATTTAAGAGTGGGCTGACATCAAAATAAAAATCAACTCTCCCAATCTAATAATGTGTATGCACACATATACTTACAAAATATTATTTTTGTTTAAATTTTATTTCTGTAAATAGTATTTGCATTTTACTTAATTCTTTTTGGCAGGTTGAATTTGACCATCATACTTACTACAACTCTACATTTTACTCTGATCCAGAGGTTGGTAAAAAGTTTTGGATCGACATCAATTCATATCCCCAGCCTATTGTTCACCACATGTTATCCGACTCTCATCGTCAAGCAACAGTAATTAATTTTCTTTTTTAAATTATTCTGAATATAATGTGTATCCAATATATTATATTTTATGATTCTTTCTCATGCTCCTACTCATTTAAGACATTTTTTGAAAAAAAAAAAAAATTCAAAATATACTCAAATGTTTTTTTTTTAAAGTGAAAAATCTTCAAAATATTTTGTGAAAATTCTTAAAAAAATGAAATGTTCTGCAATATTTCAATGGATGCATGCTACATGGTGGTCAGCAAAATCCATGGTCTCTGATCTGGAAAAATCTGGGAATTAGTTCACTCGTTTATATTTATGCTAAAAAATGCAATTGCTCATATATGAATTAAAATTTTTAAGTAGACTTATAATATGTGTACTTACTAGAGGTTACCCAAGGAACAAGTATGAAGAGGTGCTCAATTATTCTTCAGTTAAAAATGCATATGTTATTCCATCAGAAATAGTTTTCTCCTTTATCAAGAGATTACACCTTTTTCTTTTTTTTTTTTTGAAAAAAAAATCATAATATTATCAAATTGGAATGCTCGTCTTCCCGTCAAAGAAAGTTTAAAAAAAATTTAAAAAAATTTAAATTATGTATTCTATTATGTTAAATTTTATTTGCTAGTTTATATTATTGCATACACTGCTTTCTTCAAAATTGTCTGATCCCTAAGGAATGACAAAACTGCTGAGCAATTCCCTTAATTGCTGTGTAGCATATTTACATTATAACAAAATTTATAAAACTGCATTTTAAATTTTTTAAAATTTTTAATAACTTAAAATGTACTTTAAAGTCGATAAGTGATTTAGCGCTGACGTCCTTTTTATTTGACTTGGATTCAAATACCCATATTAATTAGTAATGCATGTTAATTAGTAAGGACAGCACTAACAGCAATTCCGACATAGAATATCCTAAGTGGTCAACATTGGAATTTTTGTGCCTTTTTTTTTTTCTTTTTTAGAATACTGTGCATAGTATATAAGTCCAACAAATTAAAAGTTAAATGAATCACGAAATACGAACTGTCATGTGTTAATAATTTTTAATTGTTTTAATTTTTTACAGTATTACAGAAAACTTTTGTGGATGGTGCCAAAATTTTTGCAAACAGCTTTTGCGCGTTATTACATATTATGCATCCTTGCCTTTGAAGAAAGCTATAAGCTTTCAGAAAAATCAAAAAATAAATATGATTTAGTAAATATGATCCTCTGCCTTACCACATAAGGAAGAGAAAACATAAGTTTTTTTATGTACTTAAAATTTATATTTTATTCTATAAGGAGCCATATAAACAAGCAAAAAATATTTTGAAAGGTTCACTTAGTTATTTTATTGTTATGAGTAAAAATGATCTTTTTTAAAAATAATTTTATTTGTTTTTCAGACTATCCCTTTGAAGTTTGATTTTCCATTTTATGGAAGCCTTTTAAAAAATGTAACAATAGCCACTGGAGGTACAGTTATAATTCTTTTTTTCATTCTCCACTAATGAATTATTTTTTTAGAAAACTTTTTACTTGATATAGAAATAAAGGAACTGTATTTATGCAAGCATTCTATTTGTTCATTTAGAATTTCAGTTCTATGTATGCATATTCCATGCTCAGATTCTTTAGTATATTTGTTTTGATATATATTTCTAGTTTATTGCTATATTAGTAATTTTAGTTTGCTTACTAACAGGTCTTCAATAAGTGGTGTATGTGTAAATTGTATTTGCAAACGATGATGTGTAAAGTTTAGAGACAAGCAAAGTATGCCTTACAAGTTTTTGCTGCTAGCCTTTTTGCACCACAGTTCTTAAAGATAAAAAGAATACGGAAAATGATTTTTTATTTAAGAGTCTAATACAAACTAGCATCATAGTTAAAACTTATTTGCAATTTTCTTTTAAATATTTATTTTCCTTAAAATTTCAGGTTCTTATAAAAGTTTTGCTTTAAAAGCTGTTTTCTCAAAGTGCAAACATTTGTGACTGCTGAAGAATATAATTCTTGATCTGTATTTTTTAAATAAAAAAAAACCCTTCATGATGGTCATAAAACATACATGGCAATACTTTTACTTTCGTTAATTGTAGTGGAAGTAAAAGTTAAAAGTTCGTAATTTTACCTGTATTTTCTTCCTTTTTTAATTTAGTACTTTACTTGTTTTTTCAATAATTCTTTTGGGAAAAATTACAAGTATTTGTAACGAAAATGTCGATAGAAATTGTTAATTTTTTTTTTTGATTTTTTAAAAAATTTTCCTCAAGAAATTTTTTTTTTCAATCTCTTTGAATGTTTTCCTCCGGACAATCTTTATTTTTTCTTCCAACACTCGATATTTAAAGTCAAGGTCACCAAACATCTTCATCGCCTTATTTCAGGAATCTACATGTATGCTTTTAAAAGTAAGTGTGTGGGGGGGGGGACATGTAACCCCTTGACAAGATAGCAATTTCGGTGAGAAACCTGAATCTGAAATTGCGAGCAAAAGACATTGAGAGTCCCCCAGCCCAATGTCCAGCTGTCTCCTGACTTATCTTTGGATATGCTTGTTTAACTTCCATTTTATCAGTTGTGAAAATCACTTTGAAAAAATGTTTTCCGCATCTCTAGAATAGATTTAACTCCTATTGAAAATAAGTGGAGAGAAAAAAGAAAAAACACATCCCTTCACAGAGGATGCCACCCACGATGAGAAATCCCTGTGATAGATACAAAAAAAAGGAGACTCCTTCTACGCATAAATGCAAGATTAATAAAATTAGTATTGTTATAGTTTTTTGAAAATTTTTGATTATGTAATACAATCTTTTACGTTATAGTCAAAATTATTACATTCTTCAGATAATCCTTATACTTTACCTCTTAAAAAAATAGAAAATATAATAATTTTTAGAGGACCCCTGATACGCGATTATCCACAGTCACTGTTTTTCCTAGATACGCCTCTGGAGGGAAGGCTAACAGTTGATGGTTTTATGAATTTGGATAAGTGGTGGTATCACTTTTCTTTTGGTAGAGGGTGCACTTTTTTTCCCTTTAGTAAATAATATTTAAACAACCAACATTTTTGGCAACTATATGTGTGTTTTTCTAAATAATTTCAATTATTTGTTTGATATTACCAACCAAACATTTTTTGCACAAAATTTTAATTTTTTGGCATGTAAGATTTCAAATATAAAATTTATGCAACATATTGAATCAAAATATAGTATGCATTAAAAAAAATTTCTGATGTTTTATTTCTTTTTTATTAAAAATATTTTTTGTTTCCTTTTAGAATTCTACCATATAAATGAATAAATTTAGAAATAAAAATTTTGTGCTCAATTTTTGATTATGAGTGGATTCGAAATTGAATATCTATGTCCCAAATTAAAAAATCGTCATTATTTAAATTTCTGAAATTATTTTCTTTAAAGTTTTAAGAAGAAACAAAACATAATTTTTAATTTAATGGTTTTCAAGAGCTTACCTATGTATGTGAATAAATTATTATTTTGTTTAAAATTATTTCTTTAAACAAAAATTACAATATTTATTAAATTTGCTCTAAAAATTATTTTCTTTCTACAAATTCCGATAATAAAAACAAAATTTTTAAAGATTTGAAATTTTAAAATTAATAATTTTATATGCAAACATTGAACATTGCAAATTTGAAATTACAATATTTATTAAATTTGCTCTATTAATGATTTTATTACTACAAATTCCGATAATAAAAGCAAAATTTCTAAAGATTTGGAATTTTAAAATTAATAATTTTATATGCAAAAACTGAACATTGCTTTCTGGTTTAGTTTTCTAGATATTTTCAACATTTACTATTTCAATAAAGTTTGGTAAATTTTCATGCATTTTAAAATTTTTTACATTTTAATTAAAATTTAATAAGTTTTAAAATAAAATTATTTATTTTTTCTTTAATTTTTTAATGAAATTTAAGGTTACTTTGAAGTTTTGATTTTCTTGAAATGTACTTTGAAATCATTACTTTTTTTGTTTTACTTTTTTTGCAATCATTACTTTTTAAAATCAAACCTTTTACTATTTACTCGTTGCTTTTTCCTAAAGTACTTGTACTTCTAGTGGTAGGTTTTAAAAGTAATGTCCTCTTGTATGATCATAAACTAGAGCAGAGCACAAATCTTTTGAAATATTACTTGAAATTTGTTTTCACTTAAGTGAATACAAATGACTTTGCTTTTTTCAGCACTTAAGTTTCTGGTATGCATTACATTTTTGTAAAATTAACCTACAAAATTCATCCTGGCATGCTTTTGCATATTATATAATACATGCAAGTGATTGTTTATTTTGTATGTTGCAGGTTTTTTGTACACTGGTGACTATTTGCATAATTGGATTGCTGCCACCCAGTACATAGCTCCCCTGATGGCCAACTTTGATAGCAGCCAGTCTAATGACTCTTTCATCAAGTATGCGGATAATGGTAAATGTTTATTGGAATAATTATAATTGCCAACCAATGAATACCAAATGCTTAACATAATTTATAAATTTATTTTGGTTTAAACTACCCGATGAATGACAGATGGTTATTTCTGCTGTCTTGTGTAATGCTGTAATTGTAACTCCTGAAATGTGTTTGATCTTTCATGAGGAAAATTTTTATGTTCTTCTGAAATGACATTTTTATGAGGTTATGTAAAGTAGATTTATTTTTAAAGTTTTGAAATAATTTGGTGACCGAATTGTAATTTTTAAACACACCATTTAATTACAATTGTTGTATTTCTCACTGCATTATTAAAGGGAATTTTTTTTCTAAATGAAATGCTTTGAAAAATATAACTTCAATGTAGGTGTATGCTTTCTTGTATATTATTTTGTCCAAACGTTTTTTGTTTCAGCTCTGTGTAACCTTTAATATTAGCATAGCTTGTTTTTTCTCCTATATTTATTTTGGTTATTTTAGTCCTATTGTGTGAAACATGAACACAATTAGTGGTTAGAAAATGATTTTGATTATTTGATGATGAAACCCTTGTGAAATCATCAAAAATAATAGATTTTGGAAAACTGACTCAAATGAGAATTGAGTTTGAGGCTTCAAAAAACTAGATTGGAAAACCAGATAACATCTTTTAAAATTTACCAAAGTTGGCTTTCTGAAGATAAAGAATTCTGAAGTGTTGTGGATAACTATTTATGAGAATAGGGGCTAAAAAATTTGAAATTGAAATATGTGTCATCGATTATAGTAGGACCTGCATTTATAATTTGTTCTGATACCATTGCCTTCCTGATTGAATTTCTAGTTTGTTTGTTTTTACTTGAATAAATTTCATTTTATTTATTTGAACTGAATCTTCAATAATCCACTTAGTCCATCTCTGAAATGTGTGCACCTAAATCTACTTTTATGTTAAATTCATTAATTTGTTGTATAATTAAATTTGTGACACAATCATTTTGCATATATTTATAATACACACCTGATATTAAATCATTGGAAGATCAGCTGACTGAAATGATTGGTAAAACCTAATTTTAACAATTAATGCCATTTTTGTTTTGTTTTGATTTTAGTAATGTGGACTAAGTTTAACAACCAAGTGCACTAATGTTCATATTCACTGAGAAAAGTTTGTTTTAGCAGCACTATTTTGCTAAGTTTTGAAGAATTTAAAAATGTTAAGGAAATATTAATTTTAAAGTAAATGTAACTTTATAAATGCTCTGATATTTAGTTTTTTTAAAAGTTAGGTTATATTTATAAAAATGCATTAATAAGTTTATTTTTCTTCATGTTACAAATTGTTTTGTTAATTTATTGATGTTAAATTTTAAATGTTGAATTGATTTGGCAGTTCAACGCCAGTTATATATATATATATATATATATGTAACATAAAAAGCTTTTATTAATCTTTTTATGTTAGTTTCTTTGCTATAAAACAACTCCTACTTTATTACTAATTAATTATTCTATTTGAAATACTTTCTCACACTTTTAAAAGCCACATCCTGTTTCTAAATCTATTTTTAGCCAAAGTATGCATACATTTAAATAAAGATCTTTTTTCCCTTTTAAGCCGTGGGAATCACTCGAGCAAGTTCATTAACCAATTGTAATTTCTGAGATTTCCCTCTTTTCCCTAAATAGAGACATTTTAGGATTTTTTGCAAGATTTTCCCTACCAGAAAGACTGTTTGCTGATGGAGTAAACATCACTTCTTCGCTC
>NC_092204.1:29224862-29241796 GCF_043381705.1 Parasteatoda tepidariorum
TTTTCATATGTCTATAATTTTTCTTTGTTTTATTCTTCATTTTGAGCTTATATATATATATATATAAATAATACTGCCTTGATTTTTCCATCTGTATAAATGTTTTGTTCAAATATATCATTTTATTTCAATTGTTCCTATCCTATCCTGTTCATTCATTTTTTTCTTTCAGGGACTGCTTTTACTGCTGAGTGGAGTCAAGTTTACATCAAAGACAGAATAAATGGTATTTTTTTTGTTCACCTTTACTTATTTAGAACAATAAAAGACTTGTCTTTCTGCTGAATTCACAATTGGTATATAAAGTTTATGCAATTAAAATGAAAATACACATTTGAATGAAATTTATTAACTTTAATTTATCAATAATTATGTTCTGAATTAAAATGAAAATACACATTTGAATAAAATTTATTAATTTATCAATAATTATGTTCTGGTGGTAAAATTTTTTGTGTAAATTTTTTTAGTTAAACCATAGCAGATATTAATTGATAATACATTCATTATGATGATCATTAAAATTATGAAACTTGTTTTGGCACTTTGATTAAAATGATTATGTCTACTGTGGTTACATTATTTGACAGGGTGCATGTTCTTTATAAAAGTGCTTAAAGATGCTTATTTTCGTTTTTTAAAAGTCTTTAAATGTGCTTTTTTTCATTGGTTGCTTTTGAAAAGTGCTTTTAGACTAGAGATAAAGCTTTTAGGTTTCAAACTCACTTTACACTACCTTGCCATTCTGATGTGCTCTTAGTTTTAACAAGTGTTACTGAACATGCCTGTTAACTGTTGAGTCGCCATATTCTGCAATGAACATTTATCTATGCTTGTCATTGCGAACAGTGATTATCTAAAAATTAGTGTCGATTCCACTGCATTCTATTAATTTAAATGTTCTAATCTACGAAATCTTATTTTTCTGCCTCTCCTGTCTTAGTGATTTGTGGGATGTGTCACAAATGCTTGAAAGTTACTTAAATTAATGTATTTTTTCATTATATATGTATTAAATATCCAATTTCTTAATAAATGATAATGAAAAAATCTCCGACTATTAGAGTATGTTAAGCAATAACTGATATTTAAGAATTCTTTGCTAAAATATTTCTGGCAATTATGGGTTCAAAATAAAAATAGAACTTATAGGAGCCACCTGTATGTTATCCCCCAACCCTGTCCTAGCACCTAGCCCAATTTTTTAGGGCTCTAACTTGCATGCTGTAGTATGGGAAGTAGTGAATCAGCTTTGTGTTTTTGTTTTAAACTCTACTTAAATATTGGGTGCCATCTACGATTATTTAAAGTGCTGTGGTGAGCAGGTTTTCCAGAGCCTTGGCTTACAGTATTTTTTTTTTATAAATCTAATTAAAATTATTGGTAATGAATAAAACATATTGAAATTTATTTGTGAAGTGAATAAATTGCAACACCCCAAATATACTATGAGACAGCTTTAGAGTCTTCTACCCTCGCCATCTTGAAAAAATTAGGTTAAATTTTTAATTTGTGTTTTCTTGATATTTTTTGTACTACACAAGCATTTGATAATATATTATTTTTAGGCAGCTCAAAAAAAGGTAGAAAATAAAGCTATTCCTTTATTAGATTCAGAGAAATGGCGCTTAATAATTTTTAGAATTTTTCCTCTAAATTTTAAAGCAATTAAATAATGCAATTTGCGGTTTTGAGTAAGTAATTTAAAACAACCGTTTATCTGTATTTAGATTTCTTGAAATTTAATTTCATTACAGTTTAAACTAATTTAAGCCAATTTATATGAGGCTAAATATTTTTTTAACACAATTAAA
Organism: Parasteatoda tepidariorum; assembly: GCF_043381705.1. Taxonomy (NCBI): domain Eukaryota; kingdom Metazoa; phylum Arthropoda; class Arachnida; order Araneae; family Theridiidae; genus Parasteatoda; species Parasteatoda tepidariorum. Next base: position 29,226,677 of record NC_092204.1, read on the forward strand.
TAAAAACAAAGATACTTATCAAAAATCTGAAAACAGGCAACTTTATACTCGTTAACTACCTATTAAATTGACTGCAGAATTTTATCCATATAATTTTTTGGAAAAAATTAGTAAAAAATTCATAATATTTCAAATTGTGATTGTGTGGCAGCTGTACATTTTATATGTATTGAAAGAAACTGCCTAATAGAACAAATATCCATTATCAGTTTATTTGTATAAAAATTAAATGATTAAGATTTAAAACAGATTTAGAATTTCCCTCCCCGTCTCCACCCTTTTGATAGTCAAATCCTGTCGGAAGAGGAAGGGCCTATTGCGTTTTTCTAAATATCAATTTAATCTGTTATTTAGCAATGCAATAGTAGGAATATTGTTAGCATGTTGATGTTCATTTCTATTTTTCATCTCAGATGGAGCTTTTACGTTTCAAGTCACTCTCTTCACTAGTGGAGACATCCTATTTGCCTATAAAGAGGTACTTTTTAAAAAAAAATTCAAATGTTTAGTGAATATTGTTAAAGTAATTTCAGAAGATGATTTGTCAATGATTGTTGCAGGTGCCTTATTCTATATCCAACATATCCGACGCTAGTCATCCTGTCAAAATAGGTATATCAGATGCCTATGTTTTAGAAAGATCTTTATTTTGTGAGTATTCCCTTCAATAAATCTTAAAGAGCCACTTTAAAAGAAAAAAAAATGTTATTTTACTATTGAGCTGTTTAGAAGTAATCATTATAAATAGTCATTTTTTAAAAAGGAATTATTACAATAATTGATTTTCTTTGTTATGTTTTTAAACAGGATTTCCATTTTGAACAATTTATGTGTTTTTTGATGACTATTTATCTTAATGATATTTTAGGAAGATATTGTTAAAAGTGCTACTTTTCTGAAATTTTCTTTGCAGTTTGTTTGAATCATTGATTTGATTGTTTATTTAAATGAAGTAAAATTTATTAATTAATTAGATTTCACGTTTGTTTATTAATATAGTTGTACGAAGAAAGACTATTTATGAGTATCACAAGATTGATATGCTGAAGAAGAATATTAGTAGTAATACAGCACTTTATTTGAAAGCTTTACCGAGTAAGTTTGTACATTAACATGGCCTACATATAAATAAAATTTTGTTCTGAGTAATGAATGAATAGGTCTGTTTTATGCGTCTATGGGTATAATATTTAATGCTCTTTGTATTCCTTGACTGACACAGAACTGAACATTTTATAGAAGTAACAAATAATTTATTATTTTTTTATTAAGAAAAGTTAAAAGCTTTTAAGAAAAACTCTTTCATCACTTCGACGGATGAGTGACACCCCAGCCTTTACGCTCAGAATTTTTTTTAAAAGATCGTTCCCAAGCATAACACTATCCCTCGGAATTATCCATTGTTCAGACTTATTTTGTTTCTGTCTTTTATACATCTTACAAAAACGAGACTCAGCATTTTTGCTGTTGAAATTATGTAACTTATTATTCTTGACTAGTAAATTGCAGTGAAAGCATTGTTTCTCTTTTCTTAGACATTTATTACAAAATCGTAAGTACTTTTAAATATCCGTTTATTTTAAGTAATGGTTTAACTTTTTTTTTTTAAACAATTGTTTGAGAATTTTCACTGTATGTATGCACATGCAAATTTTCAAAGTATTTTAAAATCATTTTCGATCAGCTTGTTCCTCTTCATATTTATTTTAAAAATTTATTTTTTTAAATGCTGTTGAGATTTTTAAAAATATGCTGCACAAAATTTCAAAGCAGTGGTTGGATTACATGATATTTTTTAGCCCTTCTATTTCTCCATCTTAAAACTAGTCTGTATGTATTGCTCTAGAAAATGTCCCAAATTTTTTTAAATGTTGACCTGATTAGGATCAGCTACAAAACCTGCTTTATCTTAAGTGTGATTTTTTTAAACTTATTTATGCATAATTTTATTGGTATTGTATACCTACTTAGAACTGTGTAGTACATACACCTTAAAATGGTGTTAATTTGAATTTTATAATCTCTAACTGTATATATATATCTGTTATTTTACCTCTGATTACTGATAATGAGTTTTGAAAATTGTACTCTGTACATCAAACCATTACAAAGGTCTACTGACAAAAAAAAAGAAAAAGCTCAACTCTTATTTCAACTAGAGTAAATAGGAGTTATGAAAAATAAGCCCTTTTTAAACATTTTCTAGTTCATTTTTTACACATTCTATCTTTTAAAATTTTGATTGATTCTAATTTCATGTGTACCTAGTTTAATGTGTGAAGTTGGCAAACTGTACTAAAAGAATATCTGAGTTGTTTCTTGTTTTATATAACATGCTAAAATATATATCATAGGTATCTTCGATTCTTTTAATCCTTTCGCGACTAGTTTTTTTTTTTTACAACAGAACAATTTTGGTAGCATAAACTATGAGTAGGGCAGCATTATGGACAATAGTGTCATCTATGTTTTGTGAATGAAAATACCTTCAAAAATATTGGCAGGACTGGTGGGAAAGTCTCCCATTAGACAGAGAAGCGTTTCTGTCCCAAAAGATTTTTTTGAAATTTGCTTGGGACGTATGTGGCCCTTTAGGCGCGAAAGGGTTAACGAAGTAATAAGTCCCCTAAACATATTTCAAGAAAAGTTTTTAAAAAAATGTGTTGTCATGTTAAAGAATTTATAAATTTTCTTAATACTTGATTGCTTTTTTTTCTTCTTTCTATTCTGTTCCAAGTGATGTACTATCATAAATTCAGCCCTACTTAAATCTTCTCTCTTTTCTTCCATTTCTATAATTCTTTTGTCATCTGAAGTAAATTCCATTGCACTTCTATATGTTTCAAGAAGAAATTCCAAATCCTAATTACTGGTATAATAGAAACTCTTATAATTAAATGAAATGAATGAATGTATTTAAATACTCTTGTGCTGCATAGAATTTAATGATTTGAGGTCAGTAACAAATATTTTGTAATTGTTAAAAACATCCTTAAAGTAATCTTTTTTCAACCTATTTACAAACATTTGGCTATCATGACTTTCCTCTGAAAAAGTCTGGTCCTAATTACTTTGAAAAAATACAGACCCTATTGTATACCATTCCACTTTATAATTTCCTTTATCTTCCATTCATAATTTTTATATGGGTTTGATTAATGTTTCGTTTTCTCGATGTTCATTTATCTCTTTATGTTTTGTCACATGTCAATAATATTCAATAATTGTATGTTTATTGTCAGCATGCATTAGCTACAAAGACTGCAACAGCTGCCTGTCTGTGCATCGGGATATAGATTGCGTATGGTGCAAAGCGGTCAACCGATGCTCCAGTGGCATTGATAGATTGAGGCAGAGCTGGATCACTAATGGCTGCTCGCTTCAAGTAAGAGAGTACCTTGTTTTGAATAATTTCAAAAATGAATTTTTAACTCTATAATTAAGTTTTTATCATTCATACATTAAGGTTGATGCAACATGTCCTCCATCACCCCCCTCAACCACAACAGGTGAGCCACTTTATGTTTCTCAATTGTGGTAACAGTTCAGAATAAAGGAGCTTTAAGTTTGTTATAATATTACAATGTTGCTATATATTGACAAAAAAAGAAAAAATCTAAATGTGCTTTATCTGTATCCTATCTGAGTAAAATATAAAATTAGTCAAAGTAAGGGAGTTTTTCTATTTATAGTTTTTATCTTTCTTTTTTTTAAAAAAAGAATTTAAAGAATTAAAGTTCCTATGCTAGCTTTTTTTTGCTCCAATCTGTTTTTTCTTTTCTTTATTTCCACAAATCCAATAAATTAAAAAAAAAAGAAGGGAAAACTTTTTTATATTTTTTTATAAAAATGTTTCTGTTTTGAGTTTAATTGCTAATGTGTGTCAGTTACTTTAAACAAATATAAATATGTAATTTTTGAATGTTTACTGCAGTATGCCTCAGCAACTGCATATATTTCCCTTCCCCCATTGTCTTCAGACAATGAGGGAAGAGAAGTGTTCAGAGGGAAGAGTTCAGAGAGAAGTGAAGTGATTTAAAGGGTATAACTTTGTTCCTCTTTCTTGAAGTTCACTTCCTGTCTGACAAGTGAACACATTATGGGATAATTTCATTTTTTACACTGTATAAGTTTTCTTTGTATCTTAATCCTAATGTGATTATTAAATTTAAGAAAACCTAATTTCTCTTTTTATTAATTCAAACTTTAGCAAGTAAAATTTATTTTTACTAGATTAATTAATTTTATATGATCAACTAATTTAACTTATAGCACACCACGTGCCTTATTTTTTTTAATCAAAAATATCTATATACAATAAATTAATGTTAGCATATTGAAGGTTCAATCATGTTTCTAAAAATGCTTAAAATAAAATAGAGTACCACCAAATCCATGTCCTAATGGCTTTTAAAATTAAAATAATTTAATAATTGAACTAGTTAAGATAGAGAAACTTTTTGTTTCATCTTAAGAATCATAATGATTGCTACAAATTAAAGCATGAATGTTGTTTTTCGAAATTTTGTGCTTTTTTTTTAGTTTTTTGGATTTTTTTTTAAAAATCAGTATAAGCAAATTTATGTTTGTAATTTATACGTGATAAGTTTTTAGTCGTAATGGCATTATAGTAATATTTACATAGTGCATTTTGTACGTAAATCTAAAACAGACAATATTTTAACAAAAAATATTCAAAATTCATTTTTAATATTTTTCTTGTCTCTTTTATTCAGTGCTGCAATATGTTAATTAGCATATTGTAAAAATTAAAGCTCCATTATGTTCGAATATAGTAAAAAATATTTTTTTTTCTAAACCATTAGAATTAAAACATGTTTTTACTGTTTTAAATGCCACCTATTTGCAATTATTATTTCTTTTTGTCATTCATTATTTTCATATTAAAATTTGTGTTGATTCAATGGATATAAAATCAAATGAAATTTAAAAATTTTATTTGTACTAGTGGTATAAATTGTATTCTGCTTAATAAGGATACTCATGTAAATAATGCTAAAATTTTTGTATTGCAGGTATCATGTGGGAAAATCAATCTTTTACTTTTTTTACAAATATAACATTTGGATGTAGTGTTTATTTGAATGTTAAGTGGAGTAATATATAAGCATATATATTCAGTTTTTTTTCTCCTTAATTATGTTTGCATATTAATTAATGAAAAAAAGTGGTAGTTATTGCTTTCAATTTGAGGTTTAAAATATTATTTTGACCTATTGTTTAAAAAAAAGCCCAGGTATTTTGGATTTTTATCCAGGCCTGATGTAAATACAACAAATATTTATAAACTTCATTGTATTTTATCAGGAACTTGTTCTTGTAGTTTTATTCTGTGTGAGAAATATTCTCAAATAGTTAAAAAAAGGGGGTCATTGTCATATTCAAATATTTTTGCCAATCTATTAGATGATTATAATACTTTTCTCAATCTAGATGCATCCAAATTAGTGACATCTTTCGATAAAGGATATTCTGTTGTTGAAACCTCAACGAACCATTTAGATAAATCATCTGATGCCAAACATTTTTCAACTTATGATATTGATTTTCCCAGTAAAGGAGAAGTGAAAGAGGCTGCTCACTACATGCAAGGTACACTTTAAAAATCCTATCTGGCTATGCCCTTCCAACAAGGTTAATAGGTATTGAAAAGTATCAAACCTAGAAAACGCTTGTCTAATTAAATTCCACTGATTAAACTAAAATTACCATGCAAATTTTTGCAAATCTGCAGCTTTAAATTAATATTTCAATATTGTTTAATGATGAATTATTTTCTTTTTACACGCTGTGCTTAATCCTGAGAATTTGCGACAATATATCAACATATTTAGTTGATTTGTATTATTTATTAAGACTATTTATTCGGCAAATTAATTCACACTCTTTAAACAAAAATTATGTAAAAATTACTGAGATATATTTTATGAATTGCAATTAAGAAAAAATCTATTTTTAAAATGACTACCCTTTAAATAATTGTTATCTAAGTCATTATTATTTTATTTATATTATATTGCAAAACATGCTATTCTCATTTTTAAAATGATCAGGATAAACATGTGTGTTTTAAAATTTTGCTTGTATGAGTCTGTGTTGTATCCCATCTAGCTGAGAGTTTGATGTTATTGTATAATTCTTTTTTCTTTAGAAGAGACAGAGACCAGTAGTAGTAGCATGAGCATTGGTGCCATAGTGACTATTGTTGTCTTTGTAGTTGTTCTCTTAGGTGCTTCAGGATGGACCTTTTATGCATACCGATTTCCACAAACACGCTCAGGACAATTTTTAATTAAGGTAAGAATGTTTTGAAATTCCTTGCTACACACTTATGTTCTACAGGCTTGGCACATTCCAAATGAAATCAACCAAAATAAAATTCATGAATATTCAGATTTTCATGAAAACTTTTTGTTGCAAAGGTCTTGATGAATAGTTTATTTCTTTTTATTATTTTTCTTAAATTACAGCAAATAGTTTATAATTGTAACTTTTAGTGATCACTCTAAAAGGATCTAAGAACTAAACTCAGTGGTGCGACTGCCCTAGAGGGCTAAGGCCTTCTGTGTCCACCCCAGTTTTCTTGATCTTGAGCTCTGGAACAGATGTTCCGGTTGGGTGGCCAGCCGAACGTGGAACTCTAAGTGTTTAGTCCCCAAGTGTTTTGTACTCATTTTATCGACCCACTGAAGGGATGAAAGGCTGAGTCAGCCTTGCCCAGCCTGAGGATAGAACCCAGGACCTATTGCATGAGAGCGCAAAGCACTCTGCCACCAGTTGTCTTAAAATTATCTAACTTATTATTTCTATTTCTTTGCTTAACTTAATATTAACATTCTTCCACATGGTCATAATTTATGTAGTGATAGTGTTTAGTAATAGTAGATAAATAAAACAACATTAAAATTACATGAAATCAATTACCTTCTTTTGATTCTTATTTTCACACAAACTTCATATTTATATTTCTGCTGAAAATGTTGGTGATGATTGTTGCTAAATATTTTAAAATTTAATTGTAGCCAATATTAATTTGCTACCCTACCTTTGATAGTTACTCAACGCATTTCTCTATTTAATATTCCACTATATATCATCCAAATCGTCAGGAATACCGTGACCAGGGTTTGAGCCCAGATCACTCCCATTCCTTATGTATTTGTGACAGTGTTTTGGAACGTTTTTAAAAATGTAATTTTAGGCACAAAATGGCATTGCATCTTAATAGGATTTGACATTTTATTTGAAATGAGAAACATATGACTCACACGCAGGTGATTTTTGATTATATAATTATGAGGAGAAAGGAATGTTTCTGACAGCTTTTTAAAATAAGCTCATGGTAGAGCTCTGATTCAAGCTATTAGAATAATTCAACATTAAAAAGTCTCTTACTTTGTTTTTTAACTTTTGGTAAATTATAAGGTTAATGAGTCAAATCTGCATTATTTCACAGTATTTTTAAGGATAGAAAAAATAAAAGTCAATAAATAGTAAATAAATCACGAAATTTTTTTAAAAATGTAATAAAATATGAAAAGATATAAGTAAATAAAGTACTTGAATAAAAAATCTCTGTAGTATGTGCCATTTATCTACTTTATAGTACATTGTTGAAGAACACATTCATATTTTCATGGATTTAGGCTTAACAGCAAAAAAACTTCTGGGCTGGGACGTTTGCTCGAAAAAAAAAGACTCCAGGTCACAGCACCTTAGCAACCCAATTGCAAAAGGATAAAAATTTTATATTGTAACAGGTTAAGTAAATTGAACCAGTCTGAAGGTATCACAAGTGTAAACAGAGTGCTTAGCTGGCAATAGACTTGCTGCATGGTATGAAAGAAAAGCTAAACAATCTTGAGCTTTAACATAGTCATTGCAAATAAATGACAAAGTTCCAATGAAAATGATAAATCTTTATTTTCTTGAAAAATAAATAATATATATATATATATATCTATATTCATTCTTGGATTTCCTTTTTTTTACTACTTTCATCCCTGAACAATGGGAGGACTTCACTTTAAGACTCTGTGTTCCAAAACGAATTCTCTATTAAAATAAGGGTTTCCTATAATAATGCTGTTAAAGTAAATCTTTATGGATTTCACGTTCTCAGCCAATTCTAATAATTTTTCTTTTGTAGTATCGTCCAACCCAGTGGACTCTGAGAAAGGATGATAATTCTTCAAGCTTGAGCTCCCGACATCTGGGGAGTTCGTAGGATACTGTTAAAATGTTGTTCTGTTTTCTGTAGTCAACTACTTTCATCAAATGGGTTGTAATTCTCTTTTTTTTGTAAATGATACATATATGTATTAGCTTTTACAAAATGCATCCAAATTGCATGTGAAAAATTTGTTTCAACAAAATATTGTTTAAAAATTTTTAATGAATGTTTTTAATGAATTTTTTTCAATCTTTGCTATTTATAAAAAAATGAGATTATTTTATGAAATAATAATTTTATTATCATTTAATTGTATCAAATTACTATTGATTTTAGTTATATTATCAAATTAGAAAAAAAAATTTCAAAATATATTTAATCTTTATTTTTTCTATAGTTATTCTAAAGAATCTCATTGGAATCTGAAATGTTTTTGTTTTTAATAACTTTTATTCTTCATTATAATCTTTTTTAATAGTGACATACGTAGGACACATCTTAGAAAAAAAATTTGCCGAATGAAAATTTATGCAGCTAAATAAAATTAGTTATTAACAGGGTTGGCACTTTGCCCAGTAGAAACCCATTTCTTTGAGAAAACTGGATGAAACGGAAGAAATTAAAAAAAATCCAATATAAATATTTTGAAGTTATGTAAAAATTGCTTCAATTCAAACATACTATAATACCTAAATATTAAGAGTTCTTTACATCTACTTATGAAAAATTTACATGATGTCCAGTATATACTTTAGTAGCATTAATAAAATTTTATAGTTATTTTAAAAGCTCTTCATAAAATTATAATAAGTGTTTTAGTATACTCATTTACATAAAATATTGTAAAATTACACTTATCCTAAATACATTAAATAAATTTTTTCCAATTATTATTTTTGCAAAATAGAAAATTTCAGTGGAATATGCAAAAACTTTTTACTTGGTGAAGTTTATTATCCTCCTCAGGAAAATTTTTAGTACACAAATTATTCAAGAATAAATACTTTTTTCATACATGTTTTTGAGGAAAATTTTTTTTGAATTTATTAATTATATTTATTTCAAAAAGTATTATTTCTAGCCCATTGCTATTTTGGGTTGAAATGTTCTATGTAATAAATTTTTTATCTATTTATTTTTATGACTGATTTCTCCAGAACTTTAATAAATGGCCAATTAGTCCTTAATATGGATGATTACAGTTGTTTATTGCAGTTCTCATGTGGCAAAATGGGTTGAAAGCATCTGGTCTAAGTTTTAATACCCATGAAATTTTTTTTACCAGGTGTGACCGACTCTATAGAAATATTTATATCTGATCATTCCCTTTATAAATTATGAAGCAGGATCTGAAATCCATGATTGTGATTCATTTTATTCTTGTCACTATATAATTATTATTATTTTGAAATATAAGATTGATAATAAAGCTATTGCTGTTGGATAATTTCCATCCTAACTGCATTTATAACAAAGACAATCAGAGAACCACAATAAGTTTTATAAGTGTTGTGTATAGAGTGTTTAACTGTGTGTTGTAGAATACTTTGTATATTTTTTTGTATTTTTAATATATTGCTTTTATGTTTTTAAAATATTCATGTATGTTTATAACTTTTTTTTCCTAAGAGGTTCTAAAACCAGATATTGACAGATTTCTTGAGGGGAAGTGAATTATTTCCCTTATTTATAAATTTTCCATGTTACAAATCGTTATCAGATAGAATTTTTAGTCAAATTTTAATTTTTCTTTTTTGAAAAGAAAACAATTTTGTATTGGGTCTGCTAAACAGGGATCAAATATACAGCAATTTTCATCATTATCTGCAAGCATGTTATCTGTTTATGACTAGTTTTACTAAGTATCAAAATCTTGTTTCTGTCAAGTGCAATAGTAAATATAATTTTTAATTTCTACACTGTTTTGCAAACATGAAGCTCTGTCCCTCAATATTTTGTCCGAGTGACATTTTATTTGTAGGACATTTTGTCTTAGAAAATCCCAATATTTTGATTGAATATTCTTTTTTTTTGAAAAGCAAAATTATTAAAACAGGGTCGTTAGAAATAAAGAAGTGTTTTTATACAGATGACACTTAAGGACCATTTTATTATTCACCCATAGTTATCATACCTCCCAATTCTGTGTTTTACTGTATTTAGATCTGAGAAGAATGTTTACTTTCAGTATTATATGTTTTAACTGTATAAGATATGTTAATGAGTAATTATAGTTAATAGTATAAAACCTTAGTTTAAACTATTACCTCAATAAACTTTTATCAAATACTTATGTAAAAAAAAGTTTCTTGAGATAACTTGTTAATTAAAACATAAGTAACCCAAAATACTAACACTTGCTTAGTTTTACTTCAAAATTATATGTTGAGGATAGTCTTTAAGGAAGGAACATCCTGATATGAATGACTTACGAATATTGACTTTTTCCATATGTATATAAAAAAAGGAACAGTCTTGTGCATTTCTGATCCTTGGTAATATGTTGATACATACATATTTGTGCTATTGTATTTTTAGAGTATATATCTTCCTTCTAATGTTAATGTAAGTTATGGAGTTTATTTTTTGAATTTTAATACTTTTGTTTAAATATATGCTCTCCATGAATATTCCTTGTTAAAGAATTTATATATTTTATTCGGAAATTTTAAATATTGTTACTCAATACTTTTTTACAAGTCTAGTCTTTTGACACTTGTCTGAATTTTAAATAAATCTTGTTTACTTTGTTGTATATTATTTTATTTCAAAAACATTAATTATCTTTCATCGAACAATTTATGTATTAGGGGGGACTGGGATATAAATGTAATTTCTATGCTATCAGTTCATTAATCGCTTTGAAGTCCTTTTGAAAGGACTTGTTTACTTGTAAATTTTAAAATTTCTTTCGTAGGCTTTTTACGAGGGCAGTAAGCCTACAAAGAAGGTGATTTATCTAAGTCCAAATCTGGTAATTCTGTTCATTCAGACGAGAGACAGACTCCAGAAAAAAATTTATGAACTGAAACCATCCACCAATATGGGGTAATCGATTTTCTAATTATTCCGATAGCTGCACATTTATTTCCTAATTGCTGAAAATTTTAAAAATGTGGATGATGTCTCCTCCAGATATTTTCACAAAATCAATGAAAATTTGCTCACTAGTTGGCAAAAGGTTGTTGATAATTGAATAAAAATATAAATTTGTTGAAAATTTATCTGTTAAAATTTAATGCAAAAAACATTACTATCCGATCCCCCTGATATTTGTAATAGGATGGTGTGAATATGATTTAATAAAGAGAGATTGTGGTCTTCAATACTTGCTAACAGAGAACAGTTCTTAATCTGACCCTGATATTGATTCTGTAACGAAATGAAAAGTTAAAAGGGATTATGAAAATAGCTTGTAATGATAACAGCACGACTTTCCCAGTATATTGTTCAGGCGTTTAGATCTTTTACATATATGTTCTCATCAAACATTTGATTTTGTCAGATTGAATCTATAATACATAATTAATATCCCTTAGCGTACGTACAGCATTTGTGCTTGTCTCATTATTGCCTCTACCAACTCTTTTAGCTATCAATCTTAACATTCAACTAATCAAAACGTTTAGATTTTTTATTAATTATTTTATAAGTTTAATCTCCAAAAAGGTTATACTTGATTCGGAGGGCATCAGTTTTAAATGGTCTGAATTTGATAATTATTGGTGATTCTAAATTTGATACTTTTTAAGCAAAGCACATTTTGGTTCAAAAATTGCAGCTTTAAAAAAAAAAAAAATATCTGAGTAATCTAATTTTGAATTTTTGCAGTTCTTTACAGTCCATTGTGCATACTGTCTGAACTATTAAAAGGGTATACCAAAGTGATTAGATTTTTACATACAATCTGAATGGTTTGGGGGCTAATCTTAAACATACTAATTAATGCGCGTAGATGATATTTTAAGTAACAAAATAGGACTTAAAAATTTATCTCTGAATAAGCATTTTTTTTGTATGTGTGTGTGGACAGATTTGGATTCTTGACCCATAAATCATTTAGTCAGGAAAGCGGTCAAAAGTTTGGACATATTCATATGTATTTTACTTTTGGTCTGTTTTGCCATATCTCTAAAACAATTTAAGGAAATTAAAAAATGTTTACAGACTGTTATAGAACTTGTTCATTCAAATATAAATCTATAAAAAAATTTTATTCATGCATTTCAGCATGAAATATAATTCAAAAGTCATATTTAGATGTTCTATTTTTTTTGGGGTACACATCACTCTGAAACATTCATATAATGAACGCATCCAGAAAAATTAATCATTTTTTTAGTTTTACAAGATGGGGTTCTTCTTATTCAAACAAGTCTGCAATAATTAATTTCCAAATTTAATTTGCATATTAAAAATTAAATAATTTCTAAATTTAATTTGAGTATTTTTATAGAAGTATGAAGGATTGTTTGATTTTACCTTTTTTTAAAAATAATGCAGAATTGACTTATCTTAAAAATCTTCTTTACTACTGAATCTATTCTTATAATGTACAAGCACAATATTTTTCAAAATTGGAGATAGGGGAGAAGGGGGTACAGTGGGTCAGGAGGTACAGTGGGTCAGTGAAGATATTTTTGCTTCAGTAAATTGTTTTCAGATGAAAAAATTTTGTAAAGTAGACACGAAACAACTCTACTCTGTGGAAAAAGGTAAACAGCTCAATTTGATTGTGGAGGGAAGAAAGAACCATTTTATTTTCTGATCCTCTGCAGGAAATTTGAAGTAAGTAAGACTTTTTGTTATTACACTTTAAATTTGTCAATTAAATATGAGTTATGTGGTATGTTTATATAGTCTAACTGATCTCATTTTGTATGATATTTTATTTAAATGAATATTTTAAAGAGCAAGAGTTTGAGGTGAAATATACTAAAATGGTACATGTGGGGCTCACTGGGTCACTTGAAATGGGGTACAGTGGGTCGTTGACCCACTGTACCCCCATTTATATATTCGTTGTCCTTCTTTTAATCTTTTACACTGTAATGTTTAAATTACCTTGATTTAATTTGTATACCAGTTTATTAAATAAAACAGTTTATACATACATTGGTGATACATTTATTAAAATAAACTATTGAAATTCATTTTGTTGACGCTAGTCTGTGGAAATGCAAAAACCTAATAGCTATCTTAAGTATAGTCAACTAAATTAGTATAAATATTTACACTTAAGTAAGAAATAAACCAGGGAATTGTTATTTACCCTGTTTCCAGATCACAATGGTAAGAAACAGAGAACGGAAAACCAACATTGGCATGGTAAACTCCGAAACAATGCGTGAAGCAGTAAAAGCTGTTCTAAAAGACAAGATGCCCATACGTGAAGCTGCTCGAGAATACAATGCCTCCAATACAACTTTACAACGGTATGTGCTGAAAAGTAAAGATGTTAACTGGGATAAGGATTCAAATGCAAAGGACATAATATTTAAACCTAATTATGATGTGCGTAAAATTTTTTCTACAAAAGAAGAACAAATGCTTGCTAACTATTTCATCCAGGCTAGTAAATTACATCATGATCTTCCACCTGAGGAAGCAAAAATTCTTGCCTTTCAATATGCTACCAGCTTAAAGAAAGACATTCCAGAATCTTGGAAAAGAAATCAATGTGCTGGCAGAGACTGGCTGGAAGGGTTTATAAAACGTTCCCAATGTATTTCTTTGCGCAAACCAGAAGCTACATCTTTGGCCAGGTCAATGGGCTTTAATAAACCTGTTGTTATGCAGTTCTACGGCACATTGTATCACTTATTGGAAAACATATTCAATTTAGACGAAACAGGGGTCACTTCTGTTCAAACTCCTGGCAAGGTACTTGCAAAAAAGGGTACAAAGCAAGTAGGGCAAGTGACCAGTGCAGAAAGAGGAGAGTTGGTCACTTTATGTTGTGTCATTAATGCATTAGGAAACTCACTACCACCCTTCTTCATATTTCCGAGAGTGAACTTCCGCAATGCTATGTTGCATGGTGCACCCTTAAGATCTGATGGAGCTGCAACAGTATCTGACTGGATGAACTCAGCTATATTTATATTAGTCATGAAACATTTTATTACATTTTCGAAGTCGTCTCTACAAAATAAAACACTTATAATCATGGACAACCACTACAGCCATGTAAGTATTGAAGTCATAGATTTGGCAAAAGGCAATGGTGTAATTTTGTTGACCCTGCCTCCCCACTGTAGCCACAAGCTACAACCGCTCGACAAAACAGTTTTCGGCCCATTTAAAAAATATTATAATGATGCTTGTCGAGCCTGGTTGTTAAATAACCCCGGAAATCGCATTACTATCCATGAAATCGCAGGTCTTGTTGGAAAGTCATATCCCCTTGCACTCTCTACAAGTAATATCCTGTCTGGTTTTTCATCGACAGGAATTTTTCCTTTTGATAAAAATATCTACAAAGATGAAGATTTTACTGCCTCTAATGTTACAGATGTTCCAATGGAAAATGTCACAGTTGAAGATCAACCTCGTATTTTTCAAGAAGGTACTTCTCTAGCTACATTAGTCCAGCCTAATGTAGAGGCCTCTCTGGAAAATCTTGCAATTCCAGGTCCATCGAGGGCATTTGATAATTTGTTGGATGTAGAACATTCATTGGAAAACATTCCAGCACAAAGTGTGTTACAGGAAAAAGGGAATAAGTCTTCCACAGAATCTTCAGTTCAAGAAAATTTTGCAGGACAAGAAATGACACCAGAGATGGTAAAGCCTTTTCCTAAGGCTGATCCAAAAAAGAAAAAATTGACAAAGCGACAACCTACAAAATCAGAAGTTCTTACAGATACACCAGTGAAAAACAGAATCGAAAATGCAACAATTGAAAAATTAAAAAAGAGAAAAAG
>NC_092204.1:29242277-29265632 GCF_043381705.1 Parasteatoda tepidariorum
TTTGTTTTATTTTAGTTCTATGAAATGCTTAGATGTTAATTCTTTAGTTGACCCAGTGTACCCCATTTGTTGACCCACTGTACCCCTTTATGGGGCACAGTGGGTCAACAAGTAGTACTCTAGAAAAATGTCTTTTTATTGTAAAAAAAACAATTTGCTAAATTGTAATAAATTTAATTAGGATAGCTAATAGATTAGAAAACATAATGCATAAGTTTGATATTCTTTTCTAAGAACATTTTTAGAATTATATTTAAATATCTTAAAATTGACCCACTGTACCCCCTTCTCCCCTACTGGTCTTACAGTACACTATTAAAAAAGGTTTTATTATTAAAAAAAAAACTTTAGAAAAATAGATTTTATTCAGTTCATTAGTTTTATAATGGATTTTTTTCCCCTTCAGAATTATGATTTACATCAATTGGAAATCAGTCTGCCATGGAGCTCCAATGCTATTTATATTCTTTTTCTCAAAATAATTTTCAATTTAATGTATTTAACTTTTTTTCTACTTCACAAATTTAAACATACAATAGTAAAAACCACTGAAAAATTTAAGTAATCTATTTGTACAAAATCTCAATTTAATTAACACAAAGCAAAAATAAAGCTTAACTAATTATTTTAAACACATTCCAATATTAAAAAGCAAATTAGTTTAAAAATTTTGAATAGGAAAATAATACTTGCTAAAACTAGCAGCATTTTAACAGAACAGTTTCATGATTTTTACCTGTTTAAACTGGGGCATGTTTTTATGAAGTGGGAGGGGAAAAAACCATATGTGTATATATATATATATATATATCAGTAAAATTTAAAGACTAGTTATAAAATAAAACATTCCTGCCAACAGTCTGTTGTGAACCAGGGGTTAATATAGGTTAACGACAGGATCGAGACAATGTGGTCATCATTATGCACCGACCACCTTTACTTCCCAGAAAAGCTGGTATCTATCAATTTGAAGCTGTTTAGACTTCAAACTGCCACAGGAGTCGAGTCTTAATAAACCTACTTCACTAGGACAGCTCAGTGCTTTAACCACAAAGCCAATGCGAATAATTAGTTTTACAATTTAAAAAAACCTCAGCATTTAGTAAAAAATTACACATTAAATTACTCTTTAAATTTTAAAACCGAAAATCACAAATAATTTAAGTGGAACCATATTTAAACATTCAGAAAAAATGGAGAAACAGAAATACGTACAGAAATTAATTGCATAAACCGTAATCATAATAGATATAACAATAAAACGTAGCTACAATAGTAATTTATACAATTTGAATACAAATTAAATATTCCAGCATTGAAAATGTAAAATTACTCATTTTTCTTGAAATTTTAGAACATAAATACTAACACTAATTTGGCAAATATGAGAGAATTTATATAATACAAATTATTTCCAAAATTTGTTTCATAGCATATAACTAAATAGCTTTTTATATTTTGTAACAGGAAGATCAACACTAACTAATAGTATTTCAGGTATGGAACAGCAATAAATTGAAATTTTTTTTATTTTTAAAAATGCTTATTTTTATGACAAATTTAAAATGTACCAATATTATATAAATTTTTGAATTTAGGTTCACTAGTAGCTTTATACAAAATAAATTAGTAATTCTTAATTTTGTTTAGTATTCATATTTGACACATTTTAAACACTCAGCAGAAAAAGGTAATTAATATATAAAATATTAACGTAATCAATAAATTTTAAAAATAAAAAAATTAGGGTTGTTAAATCTTAGAAATGAAAAATCAATAGTCAGTATTTTCCAAAAATTGATGATAACAGAAACATAAATTTATGATTGTTAGTCTTTTTTTTTTCTCTTCTTGTAAAACATATTTAAAACTAATAAAATACTCAGAATATTAAAAAAAAAGTTTAAATATATTAAATTTTGTTATGTGTAAATTTATATCAATGTTATTTAACAAAAACAATTTCATACCTAGTTTCAAAGTTTGACTTCAATCTTAAACTAAACTTTTTTGTACAAAATGAAACAGGTCTACACAGACTGAACTGGAAAAATACTAGAAACAATACTTTTTTTTGGGGGGGGGGGGGCAANGGATAGCGACAGAGTGACAAAGGGTCCCTTGTATTCTCCTTCCAGAGAAATTTCTTTTTCTCAGAAATAAAAATGTTTTTTTTTTTTTGAGAAACCACATTGCAAAGGTGATGGTTAAAGGGCCATCAAATGGTTTTTCTGCCCGGACTTCAATAGGAAGAAATCTTGTTCACAACCTGTAAATGTGAATAACACAGTATTCTTTCTTTAGAGGTCCGAATAGATCATTGATGAAACAACTGTCAACTAAAAGACAAGTAAAATATGCAGGATCTTTTATACTCAACTGAATGCCTTTGACCCTAACACCCCTCTCTGCTCAGCGTTACTGCTCTTTTGAGGGATGAAAATTTTTTCTCATATTCTATTCAGGAAAGAGGGATTTAAACGTATGGCCACAAAATGAAAAATTAATTTTTAGCAGTCCTTCTTGACATTTTCTTTAAAATTTGTTTTTCAATAAAAAATTGCTCTGTCTGCAGCACAATTTTTATTTCGCATCGCAAATGTAATTCATACAACTGAAAAAATGCTTAACATCTTAAATCAATTTATTACTCTTAATGGGCAAAATGTAGAGGCATAAGCACAGACGGAGCTAAATGAGGAGACAACTTTCAGCATTATGAAAATCGAATTGAAGCAATTTTGCTCTCAGATACATTAGATCAATACTGTTGACATAATGAGCAGTATTGATAATATAAAAAGATTGATATTGACTTTTATTCCACTTGTAAAGTTTGACAGTTTTTTAGAGGTTAATTTCTTTCTCTCTTTTGAAAACCTTTTCCCCACTGAGTAAAAATTTTGACTGAATTCATTTTCTAAACTGGCATCTCTGTCAGAAGTTTTTGGTCAATTATGCATGGTGAATCTTCAGGAAGCACATGTTACTGTTTTTCAAGCTGAAGACAAATTAGCCGTGATGGTTAAAAAGCAGGATCATTGTCTAATTTTGAAGACAGATTATAATTTTAAAGCATTTCCCAAGATTTTCTTCATTCTAACTAGGGGAAGATCTCTTAAGAAGGCATAATGCATTGCACAACACTTACTAATTTAAGCTGAGTTAAGTGAAAGTTATTCTCCTGTCTATGAAAGAAAACATAATTTTATTAAAGATCCATTTGCAGTAGATGTGTGCGTCACATCAGCAGAAGAACAGCTGATAGAAATTTCCTCAGATGGAGCTTCGAAATTGGTTTCAGAGAAAAAGTCCCAAACTTTTTGTGTCATTTCCAAGAAATTTTTTTCAATGTAAGCTCTGTTGTCTTTCCAAAATATTTCTTTATATGATGGAACATTTCAATTCTTCTTTATCTTAAATGTAAGTACAGATACCATTTGGGAATCGTAGAACTGGAAATGAGATTTCAAATATTATACTTGATATAATAGCACTTGTGAGAGAAATGCAACACCATCCTTCTCGTTAAAAATTTTAATTAATGCAGTTAAGTAATATTATTTATTTGAAATAAGTATATTGTGATATTTTTAATTAGCTGTTCTTAAAGCCAAAAAAAAAAAAGTCTATAAATAGCAGAGACAGTTTTAGGATTATTAAGGAACCCTTACATCACTCAGCCATATGTTGGGAGTAATAGTCAAAACCTTTGGGATCCACAAAGTCAAGCCAATACATAAAGGATGGCAGCGGTGATCAAAAGTTTAAAAAATGCTCATTTAAGATTCTCCTATATAATCAATTGTAGGTAACAGGCATAAAGAAAGGGTGCAATTTACAAGAGATTTTTATTTACAAAAATTTTAATTCTAAAAGAAGTTTTACAAGAGTCTTGCACTTCAATAATAATTGTCATACATGAAAAATATTTACAAATGAATTTTACACCAATGAATAATTTCACTTTGTCATAATTTTCATAAAATTGGGTCTTTCGTCATCGATGTAAACGATTTCACTCGCGAGCAATAATTCCAGGTACTCCTGGGGATAAGATGTCCTAATATAAGTTCCTTCTACTTTTTCCCACTCATCTGGTTTAAGAGTATTCTCTTTTAAATCAGGAAATAATGCCTTAAAGGGAAAAAAATTCTACATTATCTCATGAATTTATTATCTATTGTAACAACACTGACTAAATAAATTTATAAAATATATTACATTAACATATTCATTTTTGTTATTTTTAGTGAAATTCTCTGAAAATTAGGGTAAATTAACCGTAAGAACCGAACAAGAAACATTTTAAATAGTGAAGTTTCGAATGGTGAACTCTAAAAACAGTAAAACTGCAAAATAATAAAGAGTTTATGTGGACTATAATGTAGTTTTTGTGAAGCACTTTTTCTGATGAAATTTTATTCTAAACAGCGAGTCTATTTTATGCAATATAGCATGTTATACACACCAAAAAATGGTTGAAGGAATGTGAAAAAATAAAAAAAAGGTATGAAACATCTTCTGGGACTGGTTATTTTCCATCGCACAAAAAAATATATATGATGCCATCAGATTTAAGTAGGCTAAATTAAACTTTCAAAATAAAATAAAAAAACAACTCTTGCTACAAAAAAATATTAACAAAAAAGATAATCACTAATGCAATAAACAACAAACTTAAATTCTGGTGATTTCAGCTCAGTGTGCAGTCATTGAAGAATAAAAATAGAAGATTTATGTTATTTTAAATAGGGACCCATGTTTAATAAAAAAAAGGACTCAGAAATTTGAATGTTCCCATAGTTTCTAAAGTCAAGCAAAATCACTGTAGACTGTATCACGCTTACTTTGACCGGGTTTCTTGACACGCCACATGTTTCTAATAACGAGAAAATAATACATCAAGAACCCGCATTGACTGCGAGAAGTGTGCACGGACAAATTTGCTGGAGGTCAGGTTAATGCTACAAAATTCCAAACTAGATATTTACGTTGTCTAGAACATTACTTAAATGATAAATAAAATACAAAGATAATGAGGCTATCAAAACTCACTCCTAAACTCGGGATGATGATGACTACAAGACTATCATACTGAAAATACAAATCAACAGAAAAACAACAAGCAGTAAGCACTTAAGTATAAGTGAATATTCTATTTAAACTTTTAAATTTAATTTACATAATGTCAATGCCAACAGTTTAATAAAAAGTAAACTATTATGATAATCTCTGATTTAAAAATATCTACAAATTCTTATATATGATGTAAAACAAACTACATTCGTTAACCGCTCCCTGGTGGCAGACTTGACGTCATAAGGAATATTAAAAGATATAAATGTCCGTTGCAAATTTTCTCAGCTCTGTAAATTGCTCATAAGGGTAATGGATATCAGAAATTAATAGTAAAGAATGATTTTATTTTTAAATCGATTAATTCCTTTTTCACTTTACTAAGTAATACCTACAAATATGTTTTTTCACAAAACATAAATCTATTTATGTATGTGAGTTTGAGCTTTCTTTAAATTAGGAGAAAGGCTTTACATATGCCCAACATGTGTTTACTCTTATCAAGTGTAAAAGAATCCTAATTACAGAATTAGCAGTTTTGATAGACAGATGCTAGCTGAGATCTTCATGCCTATTAGTTTCAAATTTATATATATGATAAAAATGAACAATAAAAAAATGATAAATCGAACAGCCAGTTATCAACATTAAATTAAGTTTCCTTCAATCATTTCCAGTTGTAAAAATAATTTAAATTCATAAAATCTACCCTGAATTATTACCTAATCAACTTTCATCACTCAATAAATTTCACAATTTGCTGCATATTTAAAGTTTTATCCAACCAGTGATTGAATACAGTCCAGGTTGATTTAAATACTTTTCAAGCAAATGTTGAGGTTGCTTATTATTAACAGACACTAATGAGTTAAATGTAATCTGATTTTACTTATTTTTTCCTATGCATCATGGTTTAAGATTTTACCTTTTAAAATGTTTTTATCTTATTTTAACTGTTTAGTGACTCTAGACTAGTAAGTTATTCAAAAACATTGCCTTGATACTTAATAGATAATAAATTAAAGGTTATAGAAAAGCATTGAGTAGACTGAATCTTCACAGTTCTTGAGTTTTAATTTGAGAGTCGAAAGATATTTGTGCTTAAATATAATTTGATAAAAATGATAAATTTTTGTCATAAAGTTGTGTTACATGATAAAGTTGTTATAACAATGTAATGATAATAGAATACTAAAAAATATACCTGTAGAATTGAAAACAAGCTTTTGCCTTGCTTTAAACTATCCCCAATATCCTAAAAAATAATAATAAATAATGTACTAAAAATATATAAATCGATATAATTTACACTAAATTCAAAATTTTCAAAGATCTTAAACATTTTTAAAAACATTCATTAAAAAATAACTTTTATAGTAGAAATAATATATAAACCATTTTTATCCAAAGGTGATTACTTTTCTTTTACTTATGTATCAATATGCAGTCTCCCTCTTTTCTTCATTGTAGTAATCATTTAGAAATAATTCAAAAATTGTCACAACTAATCTAAAGTTTACCCAACAGCAAACTGTTGAGCACCCTTTTCTTAGTATATGGTAAAAAATGTCAGGGCTTCATGGGGGCACTTGTGGCGTGAGAAAGGATAAAGAGGCAAACACTTAAATGATGCTACCTAGAGAAATGGTGTATTTTTATGTGGAATAGAATGAGATCAAACTCAAGATAAAAAGTTTAAAAACTGCAATGGTTTCATAGTATAAAAAGTAACATTTTTGAATTGTATCTTATATGCCTGACATAACTATCTAGACAAGAAAATATTATTTCATGATAACAGAATTAAAAAAAAATAATAATAAGGGGTATAATAATTATGGCAAAAACAAATATCATGATATACCTATGTGTGACATCGTTTGCAGGTAAATTCAAATCATGATTGAAAAAATAATATTGGATCATGAATTTAAAAATACATGTTCAAATTATTGATATCTATTGTTATTTAGAGAGGTTCAGATAATTTGGACCCAGTCAATATGAATAAGATATGTTCTGTTTTTAAATATCAATAAGGCTCTAGTATTTTAGTACCAAATTATTTTTAAAATAATGAAAGCATTATAAACCAGAACTTATTTTATTAGAAAAAATGAATGAATAAAAAATGAAACTTATTATATTAGTGAAAAAAGTTTTTACTTAAAAAATTGCTC
Source organism: Parasteatoda tepidariorum (assembly GCF_043381705.1). Lineage (NCBI taxonomy): Eukaryota > Metazoa > Arthropoda > Arachnida > Araneae > Theridiidae > Parasteatoda > Parasteatoda tepidariorum. Next base: position 29,249,537 of record NC_092204.1, read on the forward strand.
TTATTCATGATTATGTGTGAAAGCCACCTGCTGTGCATAACTTTGGGGTCAAATGTCTATCCCTGTGACATGCCTCTCTAATACTATCTTTCTGTGAGATACTTTTAAAAATAAAAATTTTTTTCATTTTGTAAATCATCATCACATTAAAAAAATTATGAAATTCATAGCAGTAACTACCAAAAAAAAAAAAGAAAAAAGATTGACGAATGAAATCACGGGAATCAGACTCTTCGAAAAGGAGAAACTAAATGCATGTTTTCATTTCGAGATTCAGCTGTAATAAATAATATCGTATTAAAAATATAGGATTTTAAAAATTATGTGGGAATCAATAATAATAATCACATAAAAAACAAAACGAAAATTTCTGCAGAAAAGAAAACTAAAATTTTTTTACTTCCCAAAGGAAAAATCTTTCTGTAAGAATCCACGATTCTGCCAAGGAGGTGCTAATGACCAGTTAATGATGAAAAGCGGTGTAAAATGACAAAATAGAAAACGATTCTGTAAGAAGAGTGGGGTTGTATACGAAAATTTTTGTTCTTATCTTGATTTAGCAATCATTCGTTCAGCTGAGGGGAAAAGGAATAAAAACATGCTAGTTTTGACATTGATGGGTGCCATTTCTCATGTCTTTTCTAGTGAAAGAATTTTTTTTAGAAAAAAATATCCAAACGATTCTTATAAAATTGTGTTTTAGTTTAAATGGTACGTTCCATACAAAAATCAGAAATATCAGGAGGAAAAGCAAAAAAATCAGTAACAATAAGGATTCATTTTTAATCAGGAATATTAGGACAACTACAAACCCTGTATAATTATTGTTTTGGCAAATAAAATCATAAAAAGGCAAATTTAAAAAAGAAAATCACTACTTTGAACATTAGACAGAACACATTTTTTAACTACTATAATACAATGTCAATATTTCTTAAAATTTTCATTATAATCAATATGTTTCAGTTAAAAACTCAGCAAAGCCAAAACAAAAACATAAGTACCTGTCTTTGATTAATAGCGACAGCAGGAAAATATTCTCTAGTAATTCTTCTCTAAAGAAAAGAAATAAATATACATTGAGGAAAAAGCTAATAAAAATACATTCAGAGATAAATAGTAATTGTTTGGTTTTAATATGAAGAATATTACTTATTAAAAAAAGTAATGATATCTTAAAAAAAAAAAAAAAAAAGTTTTAAAATCTTAATACAAAAAGTTATTTAGCAAACATAAGCCATGAGTTAATTACTATTTCATTTTAGGGCAAACTATTGTATTCCCCCCCCCCTGATTTCAAATCGTATCACAAAATAAATTCTGATGTTCACTATTTATTGCAGATTGTTTATTTTTTCTTGTCTACAAGCTGATACCTGCATTGACCCCTGTGCCAAAACTATCTTGGTTTCCCAACTTTAACACTTTACAATTCCATAACTTTATTAGCTTGCAAAAACATTTTTTTATTAAAATTAGATATAAAAAAATGTTAAGTTTAATAACGCAAATAACAATGCAGATTAGGTCAGCTATTCTTAACATCATATGAGCTTCTTCTTTTTTAGGTGATTTGTTTTGGAGTTAAAACATTCTACTTGATTTCAGTTTTTCTTAGACTTTGAAGTTTTCTGGACATTTATTATTCAGCAAAAATGTTATCATATCGTAACCAGTGTATCACCCTATGCTTAAAATAGAAATTATAAATTTTGAAGGAAGTCGATAGGAGAAAAATGTTTTTGTTAAAACAAATCCAGTATTTATGTGTAAATATTAGCTACGGTTTCGTACATTCACTATGCAGCAACCTCACATTGTGATATCTATTTTTGTATTGTCTTCAGGGATAATTATATAGAGGGTTGACTGTAATACCCATTCTTATCTGTCAACGATTTACACCCAATATACCAATAGCTTCTGATTTATATCTAATATAAAAGTGTGGATGAATATATAATGTTGTGGATGCCATTTTTCACTATTATATTAATAAGTACATTTATATGCTTTCATAAATGCTAATTAAAAAAGATGTTTGGACAAGTATTTTGTAGACTAACCAACCTGGCAGAAAATTTTGAGATTTTTTGAGCTCTAACAACCACTAATTTTTGGTGAATGGAAATTTTCTGCTGAAGGGCGATGGAGCAAATGATTATTTAGAAAGAGGGACTAAAAGAAATATTTTTAATTAACTAAATAAATTATTCTTATATTCCAGTATAACTGTATGCTTACTCACCATCCTACGGATCAGTTTTTCATGTAAATATATCAGAATCTCAGACCTGAAGTTTTCAGTTTCTTTCGCACTAGAAATATATAGCATTAGATAAAGAATATGTAGCATAATGGTGCATAATCTTTTTGGCAGAACTTGGTTTTTAGGGAATCAGAATTAATTCATTTTCTATATTATTTTGTCTTCCAATTTAAGAAACATTGTTCACTTTGTCTTCTCTATTATAGCAGGTTTTGGATTTTCTATAGTGAATAATTGGTACTTCTTTGTTTTGAGACCATAAAAAAATTGCCAAATTATAATTGATACCATTGATTCCTTCTTAATTGTGATAATAGGCTCTACTGGTATAGTGGTGATAGGTTTTTAGACACCAAAACAAATAAGTACCAATTAATTTCATTCTTTATTTATTTTTTTTTTACATAAATTACTTGCATGGTTAAATTTTTAATAAATCTGTGAATTGCATCTTTTTAAAACATGTTTTAGTTAAAGGAAATTTCCTTAAAAATAATAAAAGATTTAAATCTTTAAACAACTAAATTAGCGCTTCAATATTTAGAGGTAATGTGCTATAATTTCAGAGTTCAGTATAATTCATTAAAATAAATTTGAAACATAGGTAAAGCTATAAAAAAACTATTTAAGGGCAGAAGATTGTGCTATCCATAGGTGTTAGGTTAAATGAACATAATAAATTAATTAACAGACAGATATAAAATATCTTGTCATAAGACAAGATAGACTAAAATGAATAGTACCTTAACATTAAATCTTTTAAAATTATTATGAATTCTTATGAAAAAATAGTAAATTTAAAATATTTTCTGGGAACTTAAGTAATTGACACAGTACATTATATGAATAATATAAATGCAGAAAAAAAAAAATTCTCAACTGCAGAACATATTTCTTAAAAATGCATAAAAAGAAAGTGATGATAAACTATATTTAATAAAATGTTTGAAAACTAAATCATGGATTAAATAGCAGTCAGACATAGCTCAGTTGAAAACAGAGAAGAAATATGAAATGCATTTTGGTACAATGCAAAATCTAGATTATTAGAAATAAACAAAACCAAGAACATTTTGGATAATTGACATTTTCAGATGATTGAGGCTTATCATCATAATCACACATTTTCTTTTAATTACAATAAAAATAAGTTTGTTTTCTTATTTTTATTTTTACAATCAACACACATTCATGTAATCTTCAAAATACCTTTATTTTTAACATTTTTTGCAACATAAATTCAAGTTCACGGGTAAGAAGATCAAATGTATGTAGTACATATATTTTGAGAGAATTTTTCTGACACATTCATTAATGACGCATTTCAAAAAATTTATGTTTTTATAAATTTCAGTCATTGATATTTTCAAAACATGAGATTCTAAATAAATTATATGCAGCATAATTTAAATGAATAATTATGTATAAATTTACCTTTATCTCTAATCACATTTATTATTCTACCAGAAAAAAATTTACAAATGAAAAATATGCCAAATATAAATTCTAGTTCTAATATTTCTAAATAAAATATAAAAGAATTTTTATACATAAATATAATCAATGATTTCTTGAAACTTCTGGACCTTGGATCGCAATTAGCAAAAACTCTGGAAACCTGGATTTTTTCCGGAGCACAATCAGCTCTGTAATTAGTCACTAAGCATAAATTTTCACCTTTTTTTTCAGTTGTAATTATGAATCCTTAAATACATGAAAATATGACATAAGTATTAATGTTACATCAAACTCATAAAATAAAGCAAAGCAACAAGGGTCGAGGGGATTTCAAATTGAGAATGAAGCGTATTCAATTCTTGAGATGATTCAATTGAAATTTTTTTGGTAATTAAAATGTAAACCTTTTTGAAATTAATAGTGCTGTTTTAGAGCTTGTGTAAGGGGTGACAAGGCAAGTTTTGTAAAATGAATGAACCAGAAATATATGATCATTTGATACTTAGCCTGGGCATTTTAACAAATAGTAAAATATAAAAATGATCTTACTCCTCAAATTCCTTCGAAAATTGGTGAGTGTCTTCCTGACATATTTTCTTTAACCTGAAATAAATAAACAATGAAAATGAGAAAGATTTGAATGATGCACAATTGAATAATAGTATATATCTCTACACTATGTAATGTGATACAACAAACATTTTAGGAACTTAGTAGAGAGAATATGTTAAGTTACATTTTTAATTATTGTAAAATTAAAAAAGAGAAATTTCTAAGGTTGAATGGGTGAGGTACTACTATCATTCAAAGGTTATATTATTATATGCAGATATTAAAATATGCTGAAATATTTTTCTGTGTTTGTTTCCTCAATGGAATTAACTGTTCAGTCCTTAACATAGAATCCAGAAAAGTGTAAGAAAACTTCAGTAAAAATGAAATGTCAGTTCTTTTTTACAAAAATAAGTTGAATAACATAAAAGCGTTAAAAATTTATAATAAGACTTTCCCGCGGACAGGACAAGTGATTCATTTATTTTATATTTGCAGAAGCATCTGGCATCAAAAATTGGGAAAGATTTAAAGCAAAAGATGGAAAAAAGTGACTGGTTTATTTGAGTCGCCATTTTTTTGCTCACTATGTGGCTTGCCTGTTGTTTTCAGCTCTACTTCAAATTGCCCTTAAGAATTGATCCCTGATCCTTAATGACAGTTCAGAGTCCTTGCAGCTCATTGGTCATGGCAATAATCCTATTTTTTTTTCAACTGTTGGCACCCTATAGTCGCATGATTATTGCTTATCCATTACTTCATCTTACTTGTCGTTTTTATAACAAGACAGATGAGGGATTTCACTATCTTATTTACTGTCACTTTAATAAAATTTTAACGATGAAATTAATTTAATTATTCTCCAATGTGTCACAAGCTATGATGGGACCTCTGGTAATGCGAAGGCACCTGCAAAATTCACCTTGTTTTTGGCACATGATCCTCTCTTCTCCTGGAGAAACTCATAATTGGTGAAAACAAAATCTAAGGATATCAGGATACTCCTGTAAAGTAGTACTGTTGCTTGTAATAGTTTGGGGTGTCTTATACAAGACAAGAAAAGAACCCCTTCTAATTTAGCAAGAAAGAGAAGTGTCATCTGTTTTTGTATGCAGATGGGTAACGATCAGTATCACAATAAATGAATAAAATAAGAGTGCTTGCATGGGGATAGACAGCACCTCGTTGTTTGCTCCAGATAAAATGAAGTCTATACATAATTTTATTTGGAGGTATTAGGTTTATGTTGATATTGGGCAGCAAAACAGTTGATTGGCCCAGGCTGGGATCAGGATAAAAGGAAACGATTTTAACAATTGAATAAAATTTACAAATAGTTTGAACATTTTGAATTAAAATGTGCATGTTTTCGCTTCCTTTTTTTTTTTTAAAAAAAACTCTTATGGGGGTAGTGAAATGCTCACACACTGCCAAATGCTTTTCATGAGACAACTTTAATAAAATGGTTTCAAGAAGTTCAAGTAAAATTCATCGACAAGTCTAAGTTATACACGTAAGAACAGAATTTTTCCAACTTCTTTTTTAAAAATTCTTTATACTTGTTAAATCAATGAATGAACACTTACTCTGATTCTTTTTCAAGAGTTATTTTCTTCATATCCTTTTGAAATGAAAGTAATTCTTCCAAATTTTTGACATCCTCTTGCAGTTTTTGATGAACCCACTCAAACAGCAGTGTTTTGCACCTAGGAATGACTGCAACAAACATATTTTATGGTTTGTTTCAAGATATTCTAAGAAATTATTCATTCAGAATGTGGCAGTCTAAAAATTTTATGATATAAGTTTCTTAAATTTGAAAGAAGATTGTTTATCAAAGAAACATTAATAAATTGCAACAAATTTAAAATATATAAATCTCTCGAAACATAAAAGCAGTGAGTTAGAAGGAACGGCCAGATTCCCAATCCTCTAACATCCACTTTAAATACTTATATCGTGGATTCGATGGTAAGGCATCAGAGTGAACACAGAACTGCAAGTTTGTACAGCTGAATATAAAGCCACAGAGAAGTAGATTTTCATTAACAAACGCAATAGCAAAACAAATTTAACCAGAGCACTCCTATTTTTTTTTTTAAATATTCAGATAATCTCTTACATTTCTAAATATAGTTGCCACTAATTTTTAAACTAGAGTGTTTGTCTCCAGTTTAGTTTGCTGCAAAACCTAATTCGTGTTTATAGAAAGTGACATTTTTTATGCACTTTTGGTCTCTCTTAAATTCTATCAAAAGTTAAGTTAAACAAAAAAGCAGTCAGTATTCTGAGCAATGCCATCTAGGTATGTTTTTCGTAACTAGAGTATAGAGAAAGAATGAGTAAGTTCAGTTTTGTGCTATTAATTAGCGAGCAGTATTGTGAACGCAATAGAGATCTACGATCTCTGGTGCCTACCATGTTTATGGAGAAAAATAAATATTTTTTGAGTTTGAGTCTTTGTGGTAAGTGATTATGAGCTATCAGTGAGTATTGTGTGAGACAGAGAGAAAGAAAACAGTCAGCATGAACAGATGGCTAGTTTTCAATGTATTATTGCAGTTAATTTTGTTTTATTTAGATAAGCAAACTTATTCTCATATAATAAATATGACAATAAATAAAAGGGTTATTATGATAAATTTCTCTTGAGAGTTCATAATTGAATCTACAAATTATAATGCACAATGATTACTATATTTAGGATCATATTACCACATTTCTAACAAATATCTTTTTAGTTGCAGACCCACCAAATCTCCCATTTGGAAGCAATGCAGGGGTTATCACACCTTTTATGCAACATTATAATTTAACAGGTCTTGCATTAAACTTTTATACACTCTATTTTTTCCCATTTTCATAAAAATGTCACAAAAAAAACCTACCACATTTTAGTTATTTCACTGTTTTCTGGAAATACATTATTTTTCATTCATAACAAATATGGATACAAGGATGTTTCATGAATAGAAGAGTGCAGGAAAGTCATTAGCTTGCCAGTGATGGAGACGATGGTTCTTCACCAACAATGAAATTAACAAGAGAAATAAAATGTTCTTTTGCTATTAGGTAGCAATAACTACCGAATGAAAAGTAATTGGATTTATGATGAGATCGACACACACGAAGAGTGTCAAAAGTAATTACTGAAATTCATGTATCGTAACAATCCCGTATTAAAAATATTGGGATTTTCAAAACTAAGCACAAATCCAAAGCATTAACAGGGTTCCCACTTAATTTTAGAAATAAGAAAAAAAATCCATTACTTTTCCAAGTAAATTTCAATGAAAATTGAGACCATATTTTCATCAGAAAACTTTGATTTTTTTATTTGCAACGTGAAATATTAGATTTTCTGAGTAAAAAAATATCATTAAATGAAAATGAGAACATTTCAGTTTGACTAAAATGTGAAATTTTTACAAGAAATAATTCTACTTAATGTTAGAATTATTTAATTCGAATCTCAATAATTGATTACTGTTACGGACAATTACCAGGTATGCTAAAGGAATATTCTAGGTTTTCATAAAAAAATTGCAGCTTTACCTGATTTTTTAGAGCTAAAATGAAATTCTCTGAAAATTTCAGGTTTTCCCTGACCTGTGGGAACCCTGGTTAACCATTGAAAAACTACATTGATCGAGATTGGGTGTGTCAAAAATTTAAGCGGCACAATTTCAAATTTTCTTTAAAAAAAAAAAATTATTTTTTTTTCTAATTTTGTTCAGGTTGCTGCCGCAGACCAAAAAATCCAGGGATGGCGGGCCGCAGGTTGTGCATCGCTACGATAAAGAAAAAATCTTATTTTGGAAAAGGGGAAATTAAGAGCTTTTTAAAAGCACCCAATGAAAAAAGTCCCTTTAAGGGTTTATAAAAAACGAAAATTTAAAATATGCACCGTTAAGCAATTTTAAAAAATGCTATGCAGATAAAAACCCCTGCTATTGACTAAGAAAGAAAGTTTTCATACTTATAAGCAATACCTAAAAAAAATAATTAAAAAAAATGTAAGAAATGAGAAGGTAACAGTTTTATACCATTCGGATTACTATTTTTCAGCACTTTATTTTCAGCTTTTAAATTCAAATATTGTAAATTCAAATCTTCAATAGTATTCCTACTCCTTGTTTTGATTCCATGCTCTTTACATTGTTCTTGAAGCTGGTGAGAAAAAATTGCAGTAATTAAAAAATAAATCAAGAGCATTTTTTCTATCATAACATATACAAATAACATCATATAATTTAACACATAGAATATGCACATTTTGAAACAGTGATCATAACAGAGAATCACAGGCAGATTCACAAAGTGACACTCAAAACCTCACAAATCTTTTCCATCTTGAAACTTAAGGCATGACTGAGCAATGATTTTACCCCAGACCAGGACAAAGCTTATTGCGGAACCTCAGTTTAAAATTTTAGTTTTTGTATTTTCTTGTATGTAACTAAAGAAATTCTTTGTGATTTTCTTCTAAAAAACTAATTCAAAGACACTAATAAGTTTTTTTTGTGAAGAGTTTTTGATGAGGTTCTAGGACAATTGTCTCTGTCTTTATTTCCGTTAAATAAGGTCTAGACTTGAAGTAATATTTTTTGAAGAAAAAAAAAAAATTAAATCTGAACAATTTATAACAAAAAACATTTCTAGTTTTTGCAATATTATAAAGAAAATTGATAAAAATAAATGATTTTATGTTCATAACATGCCAAAGCTGTATGATGTACAATGCACAAAAAAAAAAAAAAAAAAAAAAAAAAAAAAAAAAAAAAAAAAAAAAAAAATGAGCTAAACATTCTGAATAACTTTAGATCTAATGATATGATTTACACGAATTAGAACTTAATCTTAATTGATTGAGGGGGAGACCTCAAATATGCTAATTAATTACTGCAGACGATATTTTATATTACAAAATCAGACAGAAATATGTATTTTTGTTGAATAAACATCCTTCCTTTTACAGATTCGGATTTCTGATGTAGCTGCAATCCCCTTTCTGGAGTATTTCGTCATATTTCGAGAAATATTTTAGCAGAAGGAAACATTTTTACACAAAATTATAAAATTTGTTTATCCAAAGATAATTCCATGCAAAAAATAATTTAATAATTATTTATTTCATTTAATAATAGTCTTAATTGTTTGAAATGTAAGGCATGAAATTTTTTATATAATTTTAAAGCATGCAATTTTATATGGCAAAAGAGAAATTTTGAACGAAATCTGTCAAATTGCTTCTAAGAAATCGAATTTTAAAAGTCATCAAACTACAAATTTTACATAAAATAACATTCCTTAAAATAGTGTAAAAATTTTCAAACTGTACAATTCAACAATTAAATAAAATAAGAAAAACAAAAATAACTATTAAAAATTTTTTTTTTGAATTTTATTATTTTTGAACAAACTAATTTTATAATTGAGTGAAATTCTTTTTTGATATGACGAAATAAACAAAAACTAAAATTAACTGGTTCAAATTACTTTGCACCGCTCTCCTGAACAAACTATTGCAACCATATTTAAAAGATTGTAGCTACCCCTTACATTTCTAGGGTCAAAAATCCAAATCTGATGAAAAAAAGGTATGTTTACTCAGAAAAAGTACATTTTGTGTCTGATTTTGTAACTTAAAATATTGTCGGTGCTAATTAACCCTTTAACTTGTGCGCTCGAGTCAATTCAAACGCGATAAACAGGTCAAACCGTGCACACTTGAGATAATTCGAGCGGCATTGTATTTCAGACTGCTATAATTTTTCACACTCAAATATAATCGAGAATTGAAAATAACAATGTGAAAGCTAAGAAAAAAAAATCGTTTTATTGATATTTATCATTTACATAGCATTGTAAGCTATAACACTTATTTATTCAAGAATAAAATACACAGAGATGCCAACTTGCTCTGGACAGCAAATATATATTTCAAAGTGGTAGTTTATAAATTGTGATTCAGTAGACTTTTATCCACCACTATTTCTTAATAATTCGTAGGCTTATATAATTCACCACTTTATAGTACTTATGCCATGCTATACCTTTTAAAAAGCAAGCAAAAATAGTCAAATATTTGCAAAATTTACTTTGTAGTTATTTTAGGATTATTTTGGCGTGTCCGGAGCAGTTGGCACCTCTGAATATAGCCTTTTTCCATGGAACAAAAGGACAATCCACAAATTTTTTTTCTTTCTAAAGTGTGTTTTTTTTACATAAATTTTTTTTTGATTTTTTGGGCCAGTTTTTGTACAAAAAATCTGTGTGTTAAGGGGTTAATTAGTATAATTTAGGTCACATCTTTGAGCTATTAAGAGAGTTTTGTAGTATGTGAAAATACGACTATTATAGGGGTGCAAAACTCATGGCCCAAATGCGGCCCTTCGACTACTGAAGTGCGGCCCAAGACATTCTTCCCTTAGTCAAGGTTCTCCAGTTAATTATCTTTAAAATGTGTAGGTCCTTTTCAAGGCAGTCTAAAAATCTTAGGTTTGGTCGTCCTCTTTTTCTTGTACCTGTTGGCCTGGCACAGAAAACGTTTCTGGTTGTCCTGCTATCCTCCATTCTTATAATGTGGCCTGCCCATTTAATCCTTTGAATTTTGATAAATTTAATGACATCAGGTTCTTTATATGCTTTGTAGAGTTCCGTATTTGATCTTCTAAACCAGGTGCCATTTTTATTTATTCCACCAAAAATGCTTCGCAGTATTTTTCTCTCAAAACTAGCTATCATATTTTCATCTCCACGGGTCATTGTCCAGGTCTCACATGCATATGTAAGCACCGATCGTATAAGACATTTATAGAGTAACACTTTTGACGCAATCAATTTTAACAGATTCTTTAGTAAATGTACGTTTAACGCGCTTTCTTTAAGCCGATTTTATAGTAAATATAAATGATTTTTTTTAAACAGTTGTTTTCGCTTTTCTACATGATTTCGAAAATCCCGAATTTTTATTACGACGCGATTTTCAGATCGCAAATTTAAATAATCACTTTTCGTGCACTTTATTTGTGACGATTTCATCTTAAATTTTTTATCTTTTTTTTTTTTTTTGCAATTCTTTCTTTTTTTCAAAAATTTTTTTTGGCAGTTATTGCTATGCGTTCCCACGTATTATAAAAAATTCCAATTATTCTATTACGACATGCAAATTTTAAATCATGCATTTGACACGCTTTATTCGTGCTGAGTTCAGCATAAATATATTTTTTCTCAATTATTTTTATACTTTTCAACATGATTTTGACGATCCCGTTATTTAACTATGATGTTATTACGACACGTGCTAGACGTGTGTGATTGTTAATCGCGCAATTAAATAATCACTTTTTGATACGGTATTTCGGTACAAATTTATGTAAATCCTAGTTATTTTTCCTTCGTTATTATAATATGATTTGGTCGAATGTGGTAATGAATTGTAATTTGGTCAAAAACTAAACATTCAGCAAAAAAAAGAAGAAGAGAAAAATCGACTGAACGCCGTACACTTGGGACCAAATAGCAAAATCTTTTACTGCTACTAAACACTGAAACTAAAATTTTAATGACTCAGAATAATATTTCCTGCAAAAACGTATTCATAAATTAACTCTACAAAGAACGTTTTTGTCAATCAAGAAAGTTTTTGAAAATGTCGAAAAGCAAAACAGAGAACATAAAAATCCTAATTTTTGAAAATTTTTTTTAAAGCTGAACATCTCAGTTTTTCAATTACCAGAAAAAGCCAAGAAAAAAGAATTAAGTCATCAAAAATGCTATTAAAAATTACTGCATTATAATGAAAACGCCTAAAATTTTTTATTTTTTTATTTAAAGAAAATAAAAAGATAGAAAAAACGTTCTTAATTTTTAAAATGAAAAACTTATGCCGAAAATCTCAATTTAAATTTTTCTCATTGCCATAATTTTAGAAGAAAAAAAATTGCTATAATATAAACTTTATTAGTAACTTTATTTTTTAAAAAAATGCTGAGTTATAATAAAAATGCCTAAAAAAAGAAAAACAGAAAAAACAAATTTTTCTTAGTTCCTGAAACAAAACTATAATACTGAAAATCACACTTTTCTATGTTACTGGTTATTTATATTACAGTACAGGGAAAGAATGATAATAAATTAATAGTATGAGACGTTCTGTTAAAATGCTGGGTTTATAATAAAAACAGCAAAAATGGAAAAAAATCCTTCTCAATTCTCAAAGTATCGAAAAAATGACAAAATTGACTTGTCTGATTATAATTTTAAAAAAAAAAGTAATATCTATAAAAATTCAAAAATAAAAAAAACTTAGAAAAATACATTTCTAAAAAATATTCTGCCAAATATTTGACTGATCATTCAACCAACTGAATTTTTCACAGAAGGGCCAAATACTCGTTACATCCCTCCCTAATTTAAATGCAATGTTATTGCAACTTGAGAAATTCATAAAATGGCGGAAAACGTGAATTTTTAAACTGCTCACTGTTTGTAGTTTGGATTTCAATTTTTTGTTGCTTAAGTGATCTTTTTCGATAAAAAAGAAAAATGTTTACGATACAAAAAAATCTAATAATTAATAAAATAAAATAATAAAGTACATTACAAAATAAGCATTGAATTTTATTTTGAAATATCACAGTTTTTTTATTTTAGGCTTTTGTTTCAAACCTATAAATTTTCTTCAATTAAAATATTTAATTTGAATTTATAATACTTAAATATGACTAAACTTCTTCTTACTTTCATTCTGTGGGCATTGCAGTTCTTTTTTTATTTATTAGAATTAAATTCTAAAATGAATTTTTGTATTGCATGATATGATAAAAAAAAAAAATTCTTTTCTTCAATGTTTATTTATTNATCATAATTATAGTAGTATACAATACTTGCAGTGTATACTACTATAATTATGATTTACATAAGTTTTTTTATTTTTGAATGAATTCTAATAATGGAACACTACTAAGTTATTGATATTACTAAGTTTATTGATAAAAAAAAATGGAATGCTAATGTTTAAATTGTCATTAACATGACTAAATACACGTGCGGCCCTTCGTTAGCCAACCTGCTGTGCAAGTGGCCCTTCACTCAAAAAGGTTGTGCACCCCTAGACTATTAGATCAAAAGTAAAAAAAGATCAATAGTATGTGCTGTACATACTATTATAGTGTAAATAAGATAAGCTGTAAAACAACATTTTCTTTTGTCATATTGAAAGAATGATTCAAGTTGTATGTGACTCTAGTAAAACTCTGCAAATCATTTAATGTGGTTTTAAATCTGTAGTACCACATTTAAGATAAATATAAAAGTGTGATCAAGGAAGAACATTATGAAGAAATTTTATGCTTTAGAATGAGTGACTGGTAATAAACAAAACTTTACCTCTGATACTTGTTTTCTTTTCGTTACTATCATTTTCTGGAGAGCTTGAGGATGTATGTATTTTCTTTCAGACATTATATTCCAAGGGTCTGTCTAGATTTTTTTTTTTTTTTTTTTGAGCAGTACCTATTTTGTGAAAATTTAGACATAATTTGTGTAAATAAAAAATATATTAAAAATTGACACAAAAATATGGTAAAGTAAGAATATATTTTCAAAATGGGGTCACTACAAATAAAAATCATTTATGACTGGTAAGTTTCGATATGTTTTTTCCCATATATTCAAAATTAATTTTGCTATTGTAAAATTTTGGGCTTAAAATTATATCCAAATTTAAAAATTCATAAAAACCTTTCAACTTGAATTTAATAAAAACATGCATTTAACAGTACTGGCACTACAAGTTATTTCCATAATGAGAACATTTTCAACTAGGTCATACAAAAACAAAATTTTAAGAGGAGAGGAGAAGCTTAGAACTTGCTTTATTAAAATTTTGTGAAACTACCGTTCTTACTAAAGTTAAATTTGTGAAGGTGACGTGAAACGGTAGTAAATTTGTATTCAAACTAAATAAATTTAAATATTATAAATAAGAATTTTTAAAATAATGTTTTCTGACTTAATTAAAGTACTACTAGAAATTTTTTCCCCTTTACTGCATCTAAATATGGCAGGTTTCTTCTAGAGTAGGAAAAACCATCACAGAAGGAATAGAATTCTGCCAACCCAAGTGGAAGAAGCTCTTTTTCAAAAAATAAGATCTCATATTAAAAAACTTTTGTAATATAGTTTATATTTACAATCTAGTTTAAATAATAGTATTGATACCCAAGATAATTAATACATCACTTTTAAATAAAGGGAAACCTATAAAGCAACAATTGGAAATAAAAAAATAATGGAATTTAAAAAATTAAAAGAACAGTAGTAATTAAATATTTTATATAAATGAAGAATTTAAATTGTATTTGCAATTAATATTACTTAATTAATAGATCACACACTAAGCAAACAATCTATTACTAATCACATGTTGAATTCACAATTACAAATAGTATACTAATTTTTATAATTATTGTTGAGTGTGAATAAGAGGGGTAATTTTGACACAAAGTGAAAAACCCTAAAAAATTTTAGTGTAAAAAATCGATTTTAAGATACCAATATATATACTATACATGATTCGTATTTAACATAATTTTTTGAAATAAGATTTATTGTTTAATTACCTACAAATGAAGAATATCACCCTTTATAGTAACTAATTTAAGAAAATCTTAATTCTTACAAAAGTCTAGATGTTGGATTTTTGAAATTGCGTGAATATGAATCGTGAAATTGAATTTTATTAATGTGAATATGAATTGGATTTTAAAAACGTGTATACAAACAACGAATCGCAATGCATAGTTTTAAATCACGGAAAAAAAACGAAAATCGATTTTGATATTACAAACGCATGTATACAAATTGGAATATTGGACTTCGAAAATGTATGAATACAAATTGTAACATTGGATTTTAAATTCATGTGAATACAAATCACAAAATTGATTTTAATAACGAGTAAATACAAATCGCTACTTCGGATTTTTAAATCATGTGAATACGAATTACAACATGTAACTTTTAAATCAAGAAAATACTTAAATCGATGCTTGATATTTGAACAGCGAGAATAAGAATCGCAATATTAGTGTATTCCAGCGCATTTCCAATCTCATAATGCCCTCTAGCGCAATTCAAATTGGATTTCTGCTCATTGGCGGAAGAATAACATGTATGTAAATTCTTGTTAAAGGGAATTTTAAAAAATTTAAATTTGACTTTTAAATTGCTGAATCCTGTGAAAATTTCTTCAGATTATAAGTTTTTGATTAGCAAAAGTCTGAGAACCAATGGTCTTAAGAAACACAGAATTCCACAATATTCTCAGAAAAAATAGAGGCACTGCTCCTAATATTTAGACCCGGAAGGATAATACAGAAAGTGCGAAATTCCAGGGTACACCTGGAATACTCAAACTGAGTCTTAGATTATATGATAAATTGATTTTAAATTTTTGTACAAAACTAAAATAACATAAAAAGTTATTTTCTTTCCTTTTTTTAAAAAAAAGACAAATGTGAAAAGCTTTTAAATAAATTAAATTTAGAACTGAATTTGAAAATTTTTTCCAATTTCTTAATGTTTTTTCCAGTGGTGACCAGGTACAAAATGTTAATATTGATTGCCTCATTCAAATTTCTTAAAGCTAGGGAAATTTTCGATTTTTTTAAAAAAACTAATTAAATTGTCGATTACGATGTACCTCTGCCATATTGAATCCACTTATAATCAGAAATTCTACGCAAAGTTGTATTTTTAAATTTAATGCTATTGTGAATAAAACTGTTTCAAAGTAATAAAAAAAAAAAA
>NC_092204.1:29266132-29321040 GCF_043381705.1 Parasteatoda tepidariorum
TAATAATAAATTAAATTTAACTTTATTTTTTTAAATTAGAACTAAAAATAATCATAACATTTTGAAAAAAATTGAAAAATCATTGTTTTTCTTAATTTCTTAAAATTTATTTTCAAAAAATCCATTTTAAGGGGAC
Source organism: Parasteatoda tepidariorum (assembly GCF_043381705.1). Taxonomy (NCBI): domain Eukaryota; kingdom Metazoa; phylum Arthropoda; class Arachnida; order Araneae; family Theridiidae; genus Parasteatoda; species Parasteatoda tepidariorum. The sequence goes on from NC_092204.1 coordinate 29,266,269, forward strand.
CCCTAATCATTGAGGGCCCCAGGCCATGGCCTAGTCTGGCTTAATGGGTAATCCAGCCCTGAATTGATGTTAGAATTATTTAATTCGAATTTCAATAATTGATTACGGTTTTGGACAATTCCCAGGTGTACTATAGGAATATTCTAGTTTTTTGTAAAAAAATTGCAGCTTCCCCTGATTTTTAAGAGATAAAATGAAATTCCCCGAAAATTCCAGGTTTTCCCTGACCTGTGGGAACTCTGATTAACCATTAAAAAACTACATTGATTGAGACTGGGTGTGACAAAAACTTAAGTGGCTCGATTTCAAATTTTTAAGAAAAAATTTAATTATCTTTTCTTATAGTGTTCAGGTTGCTGCTGCAGGCCGAAAAATTGAAGGATGGCAGGCCACAGGTTGCACATCTCTAAGATGAAGAAAAAATCTTATTTTGGAAAAGGGAGAATTAAGAACTTTTTTAAAAACACCCAATGAAAAAAAGTCCCTTTAAGGGTTCTTAAAAAACGAAAATTGAAAGTATGTTAAGCAATTTTTAAAAATGCTATGCAGATAAAAACTACTGCTATTGACTAAGAAAGAAAGTTTTCATACTTATAAGTAATAATAAAAATAATTTAAAAAATGTAAGAAATGAGATGGTAACAGTTTTATACCATTCGGATTACTATTATTCAGCACTTTATTTTCAGCTTTTAAATTCAAATATTGTAAATTCAAATCTTCAATAGTATTCCTACTCCTTGTTTTGATTCCATGCTCTTGACACTGTTCTTGAAGCTGGTGAGAAAAAATTGCAGTAATTAAAAAATAAATTAAGAGCATTTTTTCTATCATAACATATACAAATAACATCATGTAATTTAACACATAGAATATGCACATTTTGAAACAGTGATCATAACAGAGAATCACAGGCAGATTCACAAAGTGATACTCAAAACCTCACAAATCTTTTCCATCTTGAAACTTGAGGCATGACTGAGCAATGATTTTATAGACCCCAGACCAGGACGAAACTTATTGAGGACCCTCAATTTAAAATTTTAGTTTTTGTATTTTCTTGTTTGTAACTAAAGAAATTCTTTGTGATTTTCTTCTAAAAAACTAATTAAAAGACAAAAAAGATTTTGACCAGGTTCTAGGACAATTGTCCCTGTCTTTATTCCCGTTAAATAAGGTCTAGACTTGAAGTAATATTTTTTGAAGAAAAAAAATATTAACTCTGAACAATTTATAACAAAAAACATTTCTAGTTTTTGCAATATTATAAAGAAAAAGATTAAAATAAATGATTTTATGTTCACAACATGCCAAAGCTGTATGATGTACAATGCACACAAAAAAATGAACTAAACATTCTGAATAACTTTGGATCTAATGATAGGATTTACACGAATTAGAACTCAATCTCAATGGATTGAGGGGGAGACCTCAAATATGCTAATTAATCACTGCAGACGATATTTTATATTACAAAATCAGACACAAATACATATTTTTGTTGAATAAACATCCTTCTTTTTACGGATTTCTGCTCCTCAGAATATAGGGGGTAGCTGCAATCCCCTTTCTGGTGTATTTCGTCATATTTCAAGAAATATTTTAGCAGAAGGAAACATTTTTACACAAAATTATAAAATTTGTTTATCCAAAGATAATTCCATGAGAAAAATAATTTAATAATTATGTATTTCATTTAATAATAGTCAAAAATTGTTTGAAATGTAAGGCATAAAATTTTTTCTATCATTTTAAAGCATGCAATTTTATATGGCAAAAAAGAAAAGTTGAATGAAATCTGACAAATTGCTTTTGAGAAATCGAATTTTAAAAGTCATAAAACTACAAATTTTACATAAAATAACATTCTTTTAAATGGTGTAAAAATTTTCAAACCATACAATTCAACAATTAAATAAAATAAGAAAAACAAAAATAACTATTAAAATTTTTTTTTTGAAATTTATTATTTTTGGACAAACTTATTTTATAATTGAGTGAAATTTTTTTCCATTGCCCTAAAATTTTTTCGATATGACGAAATAAACAAAAACTAAAATTAACTGGTCCAAACTACTTTGCACAGCTCTCCTGAACAAACTATTGCAACCATATTTAAAAGCAACCATACTTAACTACCCCTTACATTTCTAGGGTCAGAAATCCAAATCTGATGAAAAAAAGGTATGTTCACTCAGAAAAAGTACATTTTGTGTCTGATTTTGTAACTTAAAATATTGCTGGTGCTAATTCGAAATATTGCTGGTGCGCTCGAGTTAATTCGAGCATGCTAAACAGGCTAAACTGTGCACACTCCAGATAATTCGAGCGGCATTGTATTTTATGCTGCTATAATTTTTCACACTCAAATATAATCGAGAATTGAAAATAACGATGTGAAAGCTAATAAAAAAACTGTTTTATTGATATTCATCATTTACATAGCATTGTAAGTTATAACACTTACTCAAGAATAAAATACACAGAGATGCCAACTTGCTCCGGACAGCAAATATATATTTTAAAGTGGTAGTTTATAAATTGTGATTCTTGGATTAATAAATTCAATTTAGTAGATTTTTATCCACCACTATTTCTAAATATTTTGTAGGCCTATATAATTCACCACTTTATAGTACTTATGTCATGCTATACCTTTTAAAAAACAAGCAAAAATATTCAAATATTTGCAAAATTCACTTTGTAGTTACTTTTAATTATTTTGGCGTGTACGGAGCAGTTGGCATCTCTGAATATAGCCCTTTTCCATGGAACAAAAGGGCAATCCACCAAAAGAAAAAAACATTGTTCTAAAGTGTGACATAAAAAAATTTGATTTTTTTGGGCCAGTTTTTTACAAAAAATCTGTGCGTTAAGGGGCTAATTACTATGTTTTAGGTCACATCCTTGAGCTATTAAGAGAGTGTTGTAGTATGTGAAAATACGACTATTAGATCATAAGTTATTCAGGGAGTTAATTTTTTTTTGTTTGCGCTGTACATACTATTACAGTGTAAATAAGGTTAGCTGTAAAACAACACTTTCTTTTGTCATATTGAAAGAATAATTCAAATTGTATGTGACTCTAGTAAAACTCTGCAATTCATTTAATGTAGTTTTAAATCTGTAGTACCACATTTAAGATAAATATAAAAGCTCGATTAAGGAAGAACATCATGAAGGAATTGTGCGCTTTAGAGTGAGGGACTGGTAATAAACAAAACTTTACCTCTGATACTTGTTTTCTTTTCTTTACTATCATTTTCTGAAGAGCTTGAGGATGTATGTATTTTCTTTCAGACATCATATTCTAGGGGTCTGTCTAGATTTTTTTTTTGAGAGGTACCTATTTTGTGAAAATTTAGACATAATTTGTGAAAATAAAAAAATATATTAAAAAATTAACACAAAAATAAGGTAAAGTAAGAAAATATTTTCAAAAATTGTCACTACAAATAAAAATCATTTATGACTGGTAAGCTTCTATATGTTTTTTCTCATATATTCAAAATAAATTTTGATATTGTAAAATTTTGGGCTTAAAATTTTATCCAAATTTAAAAATCCATAAAAATCTTTCTCCATAGTTAAATTTCACCTTGGATTTAATAAAAACATGCATTTAACAGTACTAGCACTACAAGTTATTTCTATTATGAGAACATTTTTGACTAGGTCACACAAAAACAAAATTTTAAGAGGCGGAGAGGAGAACCTTAGAACTTGCTTTATTAAAAGTATTTTGTGAAACTACCGTTCTTCCTAAAGTTGAATTTGTGAAGGTGCTGTTAAACAGTAGTAAATTTGTCCTGGACAGACTCCTGTATTCAAACTAAATAAATTAAAATATTATAAATAAGAATTTTTATATTAATGTTTACTGTCTTAATTAAAAGACTACTAGAAATTTTTTCACCTTTACTGCATCCAAATGAAATATGGCAGGTTACTTCTAGAGTAGAAAAAACCATCACAGAAAGAATAGAATTCTGCCAACCAGGGTTGGCAAGTTTTTGACACACGACGGTTTTTACTGTCATGTCAAAAACCCATAGTTTTGGTAAAATAATTTTGAGTATTTGGTAAAATAATTTTGAATCTTCTCGAATTTTGGACTCATTTATACTAAACTTAGAAATCGACTGAGCAATGAAAAATGCGCAAAATTAGTCACTTGCTATCGTATGCTTCGGCACAGTGACCCCGACTACTGAACATGTAATTTTGTTTGTAATTAAGTTTTGTTTAATGTGCTTTTTCAACTGAATAAAAGTTTTTAACTTGACAAAATAGCAGTAATTCTTGACTTAGAGTTTGTTAGTAGTTACAAGTTTTGAAAGTTTTGTTGAGCTTATTTCTATAGTTAAGAAACGCCAAATTTTAAATTCTTTTTAGTTCTTGAATTTATTAATAGTTCCAAGCTTTTTTGATTGTTTGTTTATTTTTAACAATTAAGAAGTGCAAAATTTTGAATCTTTTGCAAATCAAGCTATTATGATAAAAGTAAGTATCACTATATTCAATAAGTATATTACAATATTTCTGTATGAATGTATATCCTTCTATAAGAATACATGTATATTGTTGCAAATTCAATAGCAATCATTTACAACATTCATTTATAAAGGCAATTATGTGAAAATAATATATTATCCGCTATATGCCATAAATGAAAGAAAACAGTAGGTTTTTGACAGTTTTTACCGGTAAAAACACAGTTTTTACCACTGCCATGTCAAAAACCAGATTTTGACGGAAAAAACCCAACCCTGCGGCCAACCAAGTGGAAGGTCTTTTTCAAAAAGTAATATATCTCATATTAAAAAACTTTTGTAATATAGTTTATGTTTACAATCTAGTTTAAATAATAGTATTCATACCCAAGCTAATTAATACATCACTTTTAAATAAAGGGAAAACTATAAAGCAACAATGGAAAGAAAAAAATAATGGAATTTAAAATTAAATTTTATAACTATATAAACAATTGTTGAAATATTGTAATTAATATAACTTAATTAATAGATCACACACTAAGCAAGCAATCTATTACTAATCACATGTTGAATTCACATTTACAATTAGTATACTAATATTTATAATTATTGTTGAGTGTGAATACGAGGGGTAATTTTGACACAAAGTGAAAAATCCTAAAAAGTTTTAGTGCAAAAAACTGATATCAAGATATCAATATATATAGTATATACATGATTTGTATTTAACATTAGTTTTTGAAATAATATTTATTGTTAATCTACCTACAAATGAAGAATATCACCCTTTATAGTAACTAATTTAAGAAAATCTTAGTTCCTACAAAAGTCTAGATGTTGGATTTTTGAAATTGCATGAGTATGAATCGTGATATATATTGAATTTTAAAATTTTGTGAATATGAATTGGATTTTAAAAACATGTATACAAACAACTAATCGCAATGCATAGTTTTCAAATCACAGAAAAATACGAAAATCGATTTTGATATTACAAAAGCGTGTATACAAATTGGAATATTGGACTTTGAAAATGCATGAATACAAATTTTGACATTGGATTTTAAATTCATGTGAATACAAATCACAAAATTGATTTTAATAACAAGTAAATAAAAAATGGCTACTTTGGATTTTTAAATCATGTGAATACAAATTACAACATGTAACTTTTAAATCAAGTAAATACTTAAATCGATGTTTGATATTTAAACAGCGAGAATAAGAATTGCAATATTAGTGTATTCCGGCGCATTCCCAATCTCATGATGCCCTCTAGCGCACTTCAAATTGGATTTCTGCTCATTGGCGGAAGAATAATATGTATGTAAATTCTTGTTAAAGGGAATTTAAGAAAATTTAATTTTGACATTTAAATTGCGGAATCCTGTGAAAATTTCTTTGGATAATAAGTTTTCGATTAGCAAAAGTTCGAGAATCAATTGTCTTAAAAAAACACAGAATTCCATGATATTCCCAGAAAAAATATATGCAATGCTCCTAATATTTAGACCCAGAAGGATAATACGGAAAGCCCGGAATTCCAGGGTACACCTGGAATACTAAAACTGAGTCTTAGATTATATGATAAATTGATTTTAAAATTTTATACAAAACTAAAATAACATAAAAAGTTATTTTCTTTCCTTTTTTTAAAAAAAAATGTGAAAAGCTTTTAAATAAATTAAATTTAGGACTGAATTTTAATTCTTAATGTTTTTTGCAGTGGTGACCAGGTACAAAATGTCAATATTGATTGCATCATTCAAATTTCTTAGTGCTTGGGAAATTTTTGATTTTTCAAAAAAAAGCTAATTAAGTTGTCAATTACGATGTACATCTGCCATATTGAATCCACTTATAATCAGAAATTATACGCAAAGTTGTATTTTTAAATTTAATGCTATTACGAATAAAACTGTCTCAAAGTAATTTTAAAAAAATAAATAATCCGAGCCCGTGCTTCATTCACCACTGTGCAGAATGGGATAAAATCATAAGTTGGGGGAAACAAATTATGTTTGAGCAAAAGTATTGGCATACGATTTTTTCTACCAAAAAGAAAAATATATATTCTTCTTGATCCTGAAAATTACTCCAACATAAATTTTTCTAAATAAATCTTGTATTTTTTTAATTTGATTATCGTAAATTCACTTAGATATGTGGTATAACTAATTAGTGTTACATTAAGTCCAGTGTGAAACAAAAACATTCGTAAAATACAGATTAACACATTTGTCGCCGGATCACATGATATTGAGTAACAAAATTCTCTCTTACAGTTTGCGTCATTAAGTAGATTAATAGATAGCTAAATGCATATTATCATTTATTTTTCCAGAAAATATATGTCCTCATGACATATTGTTTATAAAAATAAACTTATCGTAAAATTTAATGGGGTAGGTAGCTAAAATAAGAAAATTTAACTTTCATTTTATCCTTCTAAATTATCCCTTTTCAAAGTATAACCATCTGTACTCGGCTGGCAATGAATGTGTTAAACTCGTGCCCAAATTTCGTTAAAATCTCTGAGAGTAGTATAAAAACTAATAAAAGAGAATTAAATTATTCAAATAATTTATCTTCTACCGTTATCCTTTTTTCCTGAATGATTACAATTTTGACAGTTTTTGAAAAATTCTTTAAATAAAAAAAAAAGAAAAGGAATGTTCAAAATGAAATATATTTTTTTAAAGGAATCTAAAAAAAAAACATCAAATGTTGCTTCAGGTTTATATTAATGCTTTAGTTAGAAGTTAGGCATAATTTTAGAAGTTATCAAAAATTAACCAATACCTATTCTTTTTTTTTTTTTTTTTTTTTTTTTTTTTTTTTTTTTTTTTTTTTTTTGTCTTCAAAGGCGATAAAACATCTACATTTTTTATCCACTTTCCCATTTATTGATCAGTTACTCCTCCCTAACTATAAAATAACTTGACTTGAATTTTTAAAACAGCTCATTTTATAGTAATTTATAGTAATTTTATAGTATTTTAGCTTTAAGTTTTCTAAGGGAAAAAATTAATCATAAAAATTTGTTAAGATTTTCCCTTGGCAAAGACTTGAAATTTGGTTAATTTACTGGCTAGTAATTAAGTCCTTGGCGCCAGCCTTGAAAATAAATAAAAATTTTAAAGGTATGATGATGGAAATATCCCCCAAAAATTCTTACTTTTTTTAGTATGATCCGAATGATAATATAATATAATAAAAAATAATATTATACCACTCTGTATTCCTCTTTTGTAAACAAATAACAAATTAGCGCGAAAAGTTTAAATCGAAAGATTTCAGTTGCTTATTTCTGCAAGTATTCATCAAGTAAATGAAAGAATCTTTTTTGATGGACCGTTCTTCTTGTTTGCGATTCAAGCACACCCAATCGCCTCTAAGAGAAAAGGAGAACCCGATTGGTTAAGTTTGAGCCAGAAAATATATTTCACCAATCAGCTTCTGATATGGTGCAGTGATAACTTTTACTTCTGATCGATTGGGAGATTCGCTACTTATTTGTTCGTTCCTATGAAGTGGGCGTATGCTTCAGGTGTTCCGTTTTGTATACGTTCGTTCTTGCAAATTATGTTGTTATTCTGTGTAATATTTACAGTAGTTTACTTTCCATATCCAATGGTTAGATCAGAGAAATTATTCCTTTTTGGGTTAGATGTTCGTGGAATTTAAGCAAAAGTAAAAATTCCATGATGACTATTTAAAATGTGAAAAATGGACTTCACTAAGAAAATAAAATCTCTCGTAAATTTAAAACAAGTACGTTTTATTTATTCTAAACAAAGATTTCATTACACAGAGGTTTTCAATTTAGAACTAGAATTTTCTCATTTGCAAAATACTATAACCTCAAAAGCATATATTTTTAGCTCAGGAAATAATTTTTTCTTATAATGATGTATTTACTGTAGATAAAATCTTCCAGTTTCCCATTATTTCAATCTCGATTTCTTACTAAAAAATCTCACATTTATGTATTTTCCCATATGTTCTGTAAAAAATTTTAAAAATTTACAAAATGAGTATTTTTTTATGCGATGATCACATAAAAGGCTCATATAGAGTCACTAAGAGCTGTGGATCATTCATCTTCTGCTATTCATTTTGAAGTCGTAGTCTTTGTTTCTAAGGAAGGTACCTTCTGCTTCGTTTTGTTTTTTCCCTTATTAATTTTCAGGGATTATGCCAAAAAATCAAAAATTTATACCTAAATAGAAAATAATAAATTTGCCTTCAGTTTGCGCTTTGAAATGAATCTTATTTAATGGTCCAGGCATGAGGAAACACTTGGAAGAACGTCAATTAATGTTAGGTTTAAAAATTAAAGTGCGTAATATTTTTTTTTATTACATCAATTTATCTAATGGACTGGTCACTTGCTCAGATCAGAGACAAATAAAAAAAAGCAACTCTTTGCTTCCATCAAGTAAACTTCTTCTACCTACTCATTAAAACAAACAAAACAAAGCATGAGATTAGTTGTCAACTATCTCATTAGCAAAAAACCAACTCAGCAGCTTAACGAGACATGCAATTCGTTTCACAAAACCCTGAACCTGAAGGCTGAAATGTTTCTTTTAATTACTGAATTATTTTTTATTTCTTTTTGAAACAGCACTTATTTGAAAATTAATAAGGTACATTGAACTTTGTTAAATATTTAAAAGATTCTAGCTTTATAGAATTTTTTTACAACAGCATACAAAGTTATGTTCTAAGGTATATGAATACAAAAGATGTTTATTTAAATCAACACAAGGACAATGCATTTTTTTGTTATAATGATAATAGTGTATAACAATTCAATTGGAAGTTTTAATTTCCTTAATTTATTTAGTTTTGAGCAATATAAATTGAATTTTATTTTGCTATTCTCAAAACTTATGGGAAAATCATTTTACAATGCAAAATTTTTCTTTTACTTAATTTCTGGATGTATTCCAGACTAGTCGCTCTTCCATTGATGTCAGAAGTCTGGATTCGCCTGTTGAAGAGGAAGAAATAATTCATGCAAAGGTTGGTATTTGATTCAATAGTAAATTAAATAATTTTTTTAAAAATTAATCTTTTTTTTATTTGTAATTTACTTTTTAAGAGGATTTTTTTGACAGAATTTTTTTAAAAATTATATTGTGTTTTATTGTCTAGCATTACTAACTCTCATGCTATTGCTAGGTGAATAATTATTCTTTATGGGAGTTTCTATGCAATATTTAATTTATTGTAATTAGCTTACATGCTGTACTTTAGATGCTTATCCCATTTAACTTTTTATTCAACTATACTTAGGCTAAATGACTTCCCTTGTGTCAGATGTGCAAAGATCAAAACTGATTTTTTATGCACCTGCTCCTGTCCCCCCCCCCTCCCCACCAATGTGGTGTTTGGATTATGCTTGTGTTTGGGCAAATAAATCTGATATAACGCTCAGGAGAGTGGAAGAAGCAAAGGTTTCACCTTTAATATCTTCACTTTTTTCCCCTTCAAGTTAAAGTGCGATTGTCTGGTATAAATTTGTTACTGTACAGTGATATTTTTTTAAAGGTTAAGAAATAACCCTTTTTGTTTTGATTAGCACTGGATTTTCATATTACTTTTGAAACGATGCACGGAATTTTCATACATGTTTATTTTAAATTTAAGTGTGATTGCCTGGTGTAAATTTGCTAGGAATACACTAAAGTTATGTGGTTTTTTTTAAGGTTAAAGAATTACTTGGATGTTTTTTTATTTTTTTTTTTTATCGATCTACATTGCCTGGATAGATTCTGAACACTTAAACTAAATTTAAAGTGATGTGCAGATCCCAGCACTTCAGGTGTAAATTTTTAGTTTTAGATGTTTTGTCTTAAATAGCGCCCAGAAATTTTGACTTTGCTTTATTAAAACTGTATATTTGTTATGTGTGGAAGGATTTTATATGCCTTTGTAAACAATTTCAAAATTAAATGTTTTTATTATTTCTGCTTGCTGTAAAAATTGGCATAATTTTAAGGTATTTTGATGGAAAGAAATAAAATACATGCTTTATAGGTGAATAACTTATGTGTTTATTAATGTATGGTTTTTATAATATGTATGTTCGTCGTTGTTAAATTGTCGTCTTGTGCATTTAGATTGCTACATTTTTATGAAACTTGCAGAGTGGTAACAAAACAGGGATAACACTAGGCATAGATCTGCTGCTATTGTTTTTTTTATTTTATTTATGATATGCATGTTTTGTGTTATCAAATGACTGTGAACTACTGAACATTGAATTTAATAGGGTTGCAATATTTAATTCTGTTTTTGGCATGAGGTGAAAGTAGCTCCAATAAAAATGTGAATTTTTTATTTATTTCAGCAATAGCACTTGAAATACATCATTCTTCAGATTGAAACACACAGCATAAACACTAGTGAAGGAACAAAAAACAAGTAAAAATATACAGTAATAATAAGCATGTAGCATTAAACAATAATTAAACAAATTCAAAAGTTAATGCAAGGGCTGTAATTTTTATGTAGCCTTTTAGTTTTTCTCATAGATCTGATATGCTTCAAGATGTTTATCACACAGTCAGTATTCCATAAAATTCAATTTGGGATAGATGATAATCCAAATCTATGTAATTACTCTGCTAGGCAGTCATTGCTTACTTCAGGTCTAAAGGTTGGCAAAAAAGATATTTCCAAACATTGGGTGCAGACACGTAGCAAATCAGTTCCCTAAATTTTTTCAATAAATTTCCAATTATCATCGCTGTATTGTCTTAGCTAATAAATAAATATATTATGATTTATCTTAAATATATGTAATATTTTTTAGTGCAGAATATTGGTAATTTATTACTTAATTTTGGATAATATTTTTTTCTTTTAACCAGGAAGCAACACTATCTAAAAGTTGGAATAATCCAGAAGTTGAACAAGATATCTTGAGCTCCATAAAAGAGGTTTTTTATTCAGATGAAAATTTTGATGCAAGCCAATATAAACTTAAGGTAAGCTATTTGAAAAATTTAGGAAACAATTTTGGAGGTGAATACTCCTGTTTATGTTTTTTTTTGCAGCAGCAAAAGTGTTATAGATAATTACTGTTGTAGGGTCATTCCATGTCAGTTCATCCAGCCATGGCAGAGACCCTTTCAGATTTGCATGAAAATTTATATACTTGTGAAATTTTAATGCAGATTTTGGGCAGCATTTTCAAAATTGAATTTATTATAAATTTAGAACCCCCTGTATTTTTAGCTTTCTAAAAATACTTTAGTTTAGTTAGTATTCTAATTATTTACAAAGTTATAGCAGTTTTTATGCAAGGTGATGACAGTGGATAGACTATTGATTTTAAGTCTTTAAATGCAATCAGAATCAAAAGATGTCAAAATTAGATTTTTTCACCACCTTAAGCACAATATCTCATATTGTTTTTAAAATAATTGTCTAAAATTTTTCATGAGTGTTTATGATTATAGCACACATGTTTTGAACTACAGACTAAGTTTTTTCGCAAAGACCAGTGAAAAGTTTTAAAATTTTGCTTTTTTAATTACATTGATTCCTAACTTAGTTGTATATGCACTTGCTTTTAAGATAATGGTTCAAAACATAGTTGATAGCCTTCTAAATAAAATCCTCAAAAAATTTTTTGATTTGGGTGATAGATAATTTTTTTTAATAGTTTTTAGTGTATATGCAGAAAAAGAAAAGTATTAAAGTATACAATCAACTATTTTATGATTTTCATTTTTTACATATTTTATAATGTCTTATTGAACTGAGTGATTGAAAAATGTTATTTTTTTATAACTAAAATAAATGTGAATAGATTAATAGCTGTATGTATTTTTAAAACATTTTTAATCTGGTTCAAATGTTTAGTTTAAAACTAAAGTTGGAATACATTCAAAGTTTTTTATCCAACATTTAAATATCTTACGGTTTTCGCTATATACATATATATTTTTAGCAGAATTAAACTTGTTCATTCTTTAGGAAATTTCTGATGTTCCCGATATCAATGAGATCCGTGCAGAAGAAGCAAAATTGAAATTGCAATTAGACGTGGTAAGTTTTTTCTAATTTTGGTGTACTCGTAATTATTCTTGATGATAAAACTTTAATTTGAATCATATCTATAGGTTTCTAAAAAACTATCAGCACTCATCTTGCAAAATCAGACTGCTTTAGCCGAGGAGTTAAACCATGTCACACAAATGCAAAAATCTTTGGAAGAAGCGTGTGGTGTATGTGTTGAAAGCAGAAGGTATTATTATTTATAACATTTACTCATAAGGATAAAGAGCATTCATTTTAGTGCAAAAAATAAATAAACCATGCATAATTTACTTAAATTTCTTAATTATATTCTGACATTCTTAACCAAGTTTCTTTTTATTTGCACACCTTCTCAGATTTTTTGTACACCAGCAAATTATTTTTTACCTTCTAATTTGTACTCTGACTATATATTATTTTAAGGAGTATCAAAGCAGTGAGTTTGCGCTCTTGATATCCTAATTCTGTTGATTCAGTATAGGCAATGTGGAGCCCTGAAATAGTGAGTTTGTTGGGGGGGGGGATAACCAGCTGGTATAAATCAAAAGTATACAGATAGATTGTTAGAGCAGAAACCTGGAAACAGACTAAGATCGAAATACAAAAATTAGAAACCTTTCGAAACAAATGTTTAAGATTTATTTTTAAAATTTTCTGGTCTTACAAAGTACCAAGTCAAAATCTATTAAAGAAAGCTAAAATAAAAACAATAGAAGATAAAATTAAAAAACGAAGATGGAGCAGGCTTGGACATATCCTTAGAATGCCCAAAGAAATAATTACATCTGTCGTGCTTACATGGGCCCCTGATGGTAAAAGAACAAGAGGAAGACCCAGACTTACCATCCAGCTCATGTTTTTGGGCGAATTAGAAGAATGTAGAATATCTGGTTGGGAGGAAGCAAGATCTATTGCTAGAGACAGGAGGCGTTGGAGGGATATGCTAGAGGCCTTAAGTGCCCAAAGGCATGTAAAGGATAAGTAAGTAAGTATACAGATGGTGAATAATTGAATAATTTTTGTATATCTAGTGAATAACTTACATAATTCAATGATGAGTAATTTTATGTTATGTGTTATAATGCATCTTAGTGTTACTAGTATAGTGCATTTACGTAGCAATATAGTGCAATGTTTAAGATCTGTTCATAGTCTAATACGATTATTGTTGAACTAATGAGTTACTCAAAAAAATTTTTAATTTATGAAAATGAAAGATTATTTTCTTATAATGAATAAATATTTCATTGAATTATATATTTTCCATTCTGGTCTAATACCTTTTACGATCTTTTTGGCAGTAGCATGATTCCTTTTGAATCAAATGTTTGTTCTTTGCTGGCAAAAGACTGATCATGATTTTGATCTAGATTCTTTATCTTTTTTACACTATGACCTCTTGCATTTAACATAGTTGTAGGTAACTCACTTCTCATTCTCAATGATGGTGTGCTTCAAGAATAAATCGTTTCCTTGAAGCGCACCAAATCGTAATTTCAAGCAATGTAATGTGAAGCAAATCACAGACTTTAGCACTATGGACAAATTTCTTTTAGTAAGAACATGAGGAATCCATTTATCGAGTTTTGAGATTAAATCTGTACTTTTGAAATTATCATTAACAGTTTAATTGGAGGAATTTCAGTGATTGTAAGAGTTGTCATTTGCCAGTTTGCATAAATTAATGCATTTTTTGTGTGTTTATCAGCTTTAACTGACTTTACAGAGCGTGGTAGAACTGGCTTTCCAGATCTTAAACATCAAAATTGCCCATCGAAATTTTGTAAAATAGTTTTGGCACTGCTGCAATGTCAATGCATTTTCTCCTTTTGTATCAAATGTTTTTTTCCTTGCTTGAACAGCATTTTTTCTCCTTACAATCGTAAAAAAGTAAAATATACTAAAAATGCTGCTTTTTCAATTCTTCATTTGAAAGATCATTAACCAAACACTGGTGTGCAAAATTAATTGTACTTTCTCACAAGCCAGCTTTGCTGTATCAGTTTTCAAAATATATAATGACTATGTGACTTAAATGTTAATTTGATTGTGAAAAATTACAATTAAGTCCTCTGTTGGAAAAAAATGGAATTGCTTTCCAAACAACCCAATGTTTACTCCACCGCTGGTCTTTTAGTGTTGATTGAGGATCTTGTGTGCCTAAAGTAAAGCATCAGATTATGAATTTAATAATCACTAGCTGAATAATTGTGGGCATGACGTAATAACAGTAATTAAAATGACTTTAAAACAACATACACAAAACTAATAACGTACAAATAACACAGTTAAAATAACGGGATCTCAAAATCATGTGTAAAAACATAGAAATAATTGAAAAGAAAAGATAAAAAATACTTAAATTTAATTAAAATACTTAAATTTTAATTCAACTAGATTAGAGAAGATCAACTTCAATGCTGTAATCACAAATAAAAAGTTGTAAGAATCATAAAAAGTCAGGTTAACATAAGCATTAATAAAAAGCAACACTGCAAAATTAAATGAAATAAAAAAGCAGATGATAATTTTTATAACCTTTTGGAGATGATTGTTTTCTTTTTATTTTCACCAGATGGCATTTTTAATGTTTTTAACATAATATTAATTTAAGTATTTTTATGTTGACTTATTAATAATTACTTAATTATTAATAATATAAATATGAATGCTGAAGAAGGAAAATAATTTTATGACATCTAAAATGTATTTCTGCTGGAATTGAAGAATCAAGAGGACTAACATGAACCCATGACTTGAAATGTTGTGGTGTTTATGCAAGTCTAAGAAAAAAAGTTTGACCAATGAGTAACCAGTAATTGCAATCGAAATTTTCTCAGTTTTGTAACTAGTTATCATTTCATGCATTTAAAACATAATCACTTTTTATAAACCATTTAAAAGTTCATTTGAATTGTTGTTATTTTATATTCAATGAATCCCAATTTTTTTACTGTCTATGTGAGAAGTTTAAAGATTTTATTGAGTCTTGCTACAATCCAATCATGCAATGTTTTTTCTTCCTTTAGTTTACTTGCTCAAAGCAAGAGAGACTTCACAACTGCTAGCTTAGGAATATTGGCTAGCTATAGAAAGCGAGAAAAATTGAAGTGCTTGTTACGATCTCTTTACATGATAAAAACTTTGGTAGGTATTGTGTGTGAGCCTAAATCACATATTGTTCTGTTAAGAATAAAATGTAATGGCATGCATTCTTTAAAGAATAAGTATTAGTGTATCTTATATGCTTGTTTTGCAATGTATGTTTATAATTCAAAATTTTGAAATATTTTTATAAATAACCTATATTAGTAGTTAATATAGATATTCATCAAGTAAAAAGGAATTATATATTAAAAAATTACTATTTTAACTATTATTTTTTTAATATTTATATTTCGTTAATTGATGAAGAATTTTTCCGTTATTGATTTAATTTAAGGAGAAAAAAAACTAAATTTTTTTATTTTATTATTCTTTATTTTTCATTATTCTGAAATGAGATAAAAAAGTCATGAGCATTTTCTTCCACTTGGATGTGCGAGAAAGCTTTCTTTTGAATATAATTTTAAAGGATAAAAAATCGTTTGAATTTTTCTGGAGAAAAGAAAACAAAAATTTTTTACTTCATTATTTTTCATTATTTTCTAATGGGATAGTAAAATTATGAGCTTTTCTTTCCCCTTTGATTCGCAAGAAAGTAATCTTTCAAACATAATTTTGGAGAAAGAAAAAAATCGTTCTACGGGAACTGTATAATGTTCTGCGACAATGTCGCCACAATTCTACCCAGGGGATTTTAAATTATTGTTTTATATAATAATTTTAATCTGTTCTTTTTAAATTTTCTCTGAAATGTTGTTAATTAGGCTGAAACTTAGATTTCAAATTAACGTAGCTCAACTCATAAAGAGTTTTAAAACTAACAAGGTAACAAATTATCAAAATTTTTTGATTAAGATAGAGATTTTCTTCGTTGTATTAGTTATTTTCAGTTTAAATAACTACCATATTTTTATATTCAAAGAAAAGCTTTTTGAATAGATATTCACTTTTTAACGTTTACAATTATTATATATGGTTGTTGTTGATTTTCTTATCTGTTTCAATTTCCAGAAATCCTTTTGATTTTTCAAATAAAGTTTTCTCATATTTAACATTAAAAGAAACAAGCTCATTTTTCAGTATTAAATTGTTATGTAGTTGTTTTAGTACATAAATTTCTGAAACCTTAACTTGATATTAGATAAATGTCCCTCCTTTATTTAAAAAAATTCAGCATTGTTTAATTTTTTTATGAAAAAATGTTTTTTAAAAAAAATATTAGTAATAGTGAATTGCTACAAAAATGTTTTTAAAGAGAATTTTAGATTATCTTGTACGCCTAAGAAACTTTGTTTCCAATTCATCTGATATCTAATAATATTTTCCTTCTAAAAAAACATAGTCTGATGCCTCAATAACTTAAAAATAGGGATTACTATAGGTGGAAATTTATTTTGTTTTAAATAAGAGATATTAATATAAAGCAATAATTTCTATCAATTGATATCTTACTTTTCTTATAATGACAATGAAAAATATTACAGGAAATAATTTAAAGTTACATACGCATTGATATTAGTTTCTTTAAAATATAATTGAATTTAAAAGTGTTATTACAAGCATTTTATTGAATTATGAAGAAATGTGACTATGTGTTTGTATCAAATACTAATTTTGGGAATTCTTTTTAGGTTAGTGACTCAGTAATATTTATCGTATTTTAACTTATTTAACTTTCTTAAGCCATAAAATAAGTATGAAAAAACTAGCCTGCAGTTTGTGCAATTTTAAACAGAGTTTAAATCTTTTTATTTTTCACATAAGAAGTCTTTTTCCACCCTCACCTTGTGATATAGAAACTTACATATGTAGTTATCTCTTACGATTGAGAATCTTAACTAAGTGATAATTTAATTCTGACATTTTAGGGTAGGTAAACCATGTGAATTATGTAAATCATGGAATTATGTGACAATCTCATATGCACCACTTTCAGAAAATAACTTTATTATGTGTTAATTAAAATATCCTGAAGTGTTTCCTACTTGAATGTTGAAAGTGGAAGTAAGTTTAGCATTTTGATAAGTGTTTCGTGTTGTCATGAATAACAAAAAATCAATAAATAAAGTTTATTAATGGATCCTCTGATTCAGTACATTTATTAAACTGTACGAAATGAACTTTTATGTGAACTATTTGTTTAATACTTTGTTAAATGTGTGTTGCATTTTTTAGGAAGAAACAGATGTACGGTTGCGAGAACTATTGGAAGTAAGGATGTTGATTTATTTTATTATACTCTAAATTTCAAAGTCAAAAATAGTTTTATTCCCATTTTTATTTGTAGCTAAATATTTTATTATGTATTTATATATGATGTTAAATTTCAAAACTATAAGTATCACTACTTGCCTATAAACCTAAACACATAAAAATATTTTTGTTATATTATTCCATGTAGAAAATTGAATAGTTTACGATGAATTCAGCCATATGTAACCCCCTTATAGTGCTTGTTTTCTTAGGGTAAATGTGAATTTATTGACCCAAAGGAACCTTAGTGATCTTTCTTCTTGCTTTTTGTATTAGATATAATTTGTATGGTAAAGTATCTTTACTTTGGGACTCTTTTTTTAATTTTTTTTATGGAATACTCTTTGAAAAATAGTAGAAAATGTTTTATTAAAAAATGAATTTTTATTTTCTGTACAAAAAAAAAATTTATATATATATATATATATATCATTATAGTTGAATGTTGTAATATAATTTTAAAAAAATGAAGTTGACATATTTATACAAATTGCTTCTTTTTTTAATATGTAGGAAGAAGATTATTCTGGTGCCATACAACTATGTTTAGAATGTCAAAAAGCTGCCAGTACATTCAAGCATTTTTCTTGCATTAGGTAAACTATAATTTTTATTTTAAATCAGTGTGTGCATTTTCTAAATCATTTGTAATATGCAAAAGTGCAATATTTTTAGAAAGACATCTGTTATAGAAGGCATTTTCCCTGGATGCTTTGGCTCTTCTGAAATACAGTGACTGATAAATTTTGGGGGGAAAAAATTGTCTATTTTCGATATTTTTTAATAAATATATTTGCATGGTGGGGGGAAAATTTATTAAATATTTTCTTATTCATTTCATTTTTAGTATTCGACTGACGAGTACATTCTCACTTTTTTTTAAAGGTTTAAAGTGTGGGGGCATTCTATTCTTTCTTCTTCTTGTCAAAAAGGCTCTTTTTTTTAAATCAGAAAAGTAACATGATTTGAAAATTTATATTAAATGCATACGACTTGAACCAAAGCTAAATTCATGTAGAATGACGCATCCTATTTCGAATGATCGAAAACATTATGCCAGAAATTTACATACTAAGTTTTAAAAAATGGATGGAACTTAGTTTTCAATCTAATACTTTACCTATTCCTTGCCCTTCCCCTCAGATTTTAAATGCATCTGACATTTAGGTGTGCCTTTATTTTTTGTTCTATCTTTACCTTTCTTGACTGTGGCTATTTTAGTTTCGTTTATATTATAATTTTTACAAAAGAAAAAAAAAATCATAACTATAATTTAACTGCCTTGTTATTTATTTTAAGTATCTTTGCCCTGCAAATTCAATTATGAAGCAATACTTAAGAAGAATAAATTTAAAAAATGTATAGTTTGTTGTTCATGTGGTACCAGGTAATTAATGTTTGGGGCTCAATACTAATACTTACTCGTTAATAGATTTTAATATAAAAATTCATATTTATGCAATATTGTTTTTTTTTCTTCATATTTGTTAAAAAAAGAGATTTTGAAGTTTTATTTTTTTCCCAGTGAGTTGAGCAGCAAACTTCAGGACACTCTTGTGATGACTGAAGAGCAGTTAGATGTAGCCCTTTCCAAAGTTTGTTCCAACTTCAATGAGGGGCAATATGAGAAATTACAAGAAGCATACAATTTGCTCGGAAAGACTCAAGTATGTCTACCAAATACTAGCTTATTTTACCGTGTATTTCATCATTAAAATAAAATTAATTGACTATTGTTGATTGCTAATTTCACCCTAGTCAAAATAATTTGATTTTATCGCTAAACCTTTAAGTTTAGAAATAATACCAAAATTATTATCTTTGTATTATGTTTCAGCTTGTTTCTAAAAGCTCTCTACTGAACCACGATTGATGTAAAGTAATCATTCTAAATCCTTCATCTTAAACTGGATTTATGTATGTTTTCCCTACCTCTTGTTAATGTTTTTTTTTCTAGTCAAATTTTGACTTGGCGATATTTGGCCACGATTTTGGTGATGAAATTATAGTTAAAAAAAATTAGAGTTTCGAAGCGATAAGACTAAATTTTACGGTGTTATACGAGAATTGTCTAGAATTATGCTGAAAGTTCTGTCCTGTATAAATAAGAGTGTGTCTCACAGAGAGGAGAGATTATTAGTCTGCTTGTAAGTCACTAGTGAGTTCATTAAAATGTCTGAGATTTTAAAGCCTGTGACTTGTTGTGTACTAGACTGTACGTAATTGAGTGCCAGAAATAGCTGTACTTTTTGGAAGATTCTGCTAATAAATTTTTGGAATCTTTAGGACTGTTTTATTCATCTCATATCAACTACTGCTCGGTACAATATATTATTTATATATATTATGTGAATCTCCACGGGAATGAAATGGCCGATATTCTTTCTAAGGAGCATTGCAGGATTACAACAACTCCCTCTTCCACACTTACTTTTCTGGAGTTATACTCCCTGGAAAAATCAAAAATCTCTTAGTGGAAAACACCCCCAACCCATAATTGGAACAAGGGATCAAAACCGAGCTTCTCCCTTGACCTCCCGTGTGACAGATGTACCCGGACTGTTCTATCAAGGCTTGCTAGTGGTCACATCAAGTGCCTCACTTTCAACGAGGGCAGGAAAACCTTCGTCACCTGCACCAAGTGCCAAATTCATCAGGCTTCTCCTGAGCACCTTTTGGATTACATGGGACTCTCTAAGGAGGATCTCTATAGCAATCCTCTCCTAATCTTCGACTTCCTTTCAGTCAACGAACTCGTGGATCTTGTTTGACTCCGTCAGACAGAGAGGATAAGCAACAACAACATGTATATTATTGTAATAACTAAAAAATTAGCTACTACATACCACAACTGTAAGACATGAAAAGGATTATTGCTTAATTTAGAGTGTGACCTCTTGTATAAAATTCCAAAAGTAATAAAATTATATTTAACAAAAAATAAAGGAAATAAAAAAATTCTCACTAAGCAGCAGTCATGAACCAGAATGAATCATTACAGAGTGATTTTTTATTTTTTCTAGACTGCTGTTGATCAGCTGCTGATGCATTTTGCCACTGCCATTCATAACACAGCCTCCAAGTTGGTCCTAGAATACACAGAAAAAAATCATGATCAGAATTTCCAGAAACGTCAATATCCTGATCTCTGCAAGGTATGGGCACTCACCATTAAATATAGTATTGTAAACAAATTATGAAAAAGGAATTAATTAACTAAAAGGATGATTTACAGAGAATGTAAGCCATAGATTCTTCACTTTTTGATTTAATACAAAGAAATCAACAACTGTTCCAACTCTAATTAAAGTATTTATTTGCGTTCCTTTTTATAGTTTACCGTGACAATGATAATTTTAGGAAGTATCCTGCATTTTTATAAAAATTCATTTTTGCACTAAGTAGTTAGTAGTTTAGCTGCAAAAGTATATAACAAAAGGATATAATAAAACTGATATAACAAAATTATAATGTGATAATAATTCTTTAAATAATATGTCGCTAATGAACCAACTTATCTTATAAATTATAGATAAATTTCTGCGTAAGCTCAGATTTATTGTATAAAAGAATTATATTTTCTCTTCTAATTCCAGTTAAAACAAATAATTATTATATTTTATTTATTTGTTATGTTTTATAATTATTATTATTTACACCATAATTCAAATTGAATATATATTTTTAAGCCCAACAGTAGCAGAATGTTGCTGGAATTCTTTAGATGAACATTAGATATAAACCTAGGTTTACCTTTTCTTCCACTAAATTTTTTAATTAATATAGTTGAAATAATTGCAATTTTTTTATTTAATATTTTTTGTTGCCCTTTTTCATGGCTTTATGTTATTGAAGTTATTAAAAGCTGTTTTTTGTAGTTTATCCCATTAGAACAAAGATAAAATGTATTTAGTATCACTTCGTTTGATGCTATTGCACTATCAAGTAATTTTCTAAAGTATCTATCCCCATTGAGGACCGTAAAATGCTTTTTTCCAAAGTATGAGTATGAAAACTACTAAGTATTGGTGCTGCCTTAATAATCACCAAATATATCAATTTAATATTTTACACCTATATTAGTAAATTTAGAGCATATTACATAACCCTTCAGTATTTAAGTTTTGTGAAAAATACATTTGTCAGTGACAGCCAACTAAAGCCAAAATTTAAAAAAAAAAAAAACAGAATTCTTATTAGAACTTGATAAGAATTTTGGAGTATGATCATTTCTCTATCTGACCTTTAATTTACTTCTAAAATATTTATAAGTAGTAAAGAAACAAAGTTCTTTATATTGTTATCCATTAAAATATTAATACATTATCTTTGTTACCACTGAAAAAAATAATTTCTGAAATTACGGAAAACCCATTGTAGAATTCTTATCAAAACTGCGCAAATTTCCATAATACCAGTAGAACATATTAACATCAGTAGTGCACAATAAGTAAGCGTCATCTGTAAATGGCAATTTTCTACAGTTTTCCTAAGCGAATTTCCTATTAACCTTTTTTTTCCCTTTAACTTCGCTTTTGGGCTTGGTTTAAAAGTGTGTGAACCCTGGATTTTTTAAAAAACTAATTTAATACTTGTTTAAGGAGGAAAAGAAGCGAAGCTTGCTAAGCAAATGTTTTTTACTGATTGCATAGCATCCTGAAATCTCTGAAAAATGCTCAAACAAAGTCATAAGAATTATCAGTCCAACAGTATGCAAATGTAGCAACTAGTTTGGGACAGAAGGAGTATTTATTTTTTTAAATTTGATGTATAACTTTTTATTTAATTCAAACATATCTTGATTAACTCATATTGTTTTTTAATTCTAAATTATAACCACTAATGTTCAACATGTGCTCATTTCATTGTGTTGGGTGTTATAACATTGATTCTTCATTTTGTTATTCAGTCTGCACTTATTAAGTTAGACTCAGTTATTTAATTTGAAATTATAATTATGAACATGAATAACACCGCCAATCCTTGTAGTATTGATGCTCCTAAAAATAAGCAAAAAAAAAGTTCAGTTACAAGCATACCAAACATTAACTGGCACCCTGTTTCGATATGACTGAGGCACTAAGATTTAGTTTGAACAAAAACATTGAAAACTTTATTTTTGCAAGGCACACTGCCTATTAAAATCACTGTTATTTTGAGGACATTTTAAAAAGCAGCTGAATCCTTCGAAAATTCTCCTCAATGTTAAACTTTGTAAATACATATATGAATTAAAATTATTTTGAACTGTTTTATTTTATATTTGTCAAAAAACTGCTTAATATTTATTATACAGGTATACAAGAGTTTAAAAAATATGAAGTACTCTAGTAAGGAAAAATCTACGTACATTTTATGCTGCTTTTTTTTTTATTTGTTTGAAAAATTCTTCTTCTTATGTTTACCTACAAAAAAATAATTTTTTTTTGTACTTTAAATATTTCATTATATTACCTTGAAATTTATAATTCTGTATCTACCTGTAAAATTAAAATTTTGTGAAATATTTTTGTAAAAAATGTTTTCCCTTCCCCTTATTCGAGATTTTTTTACTTAGTTAATTTTTTTTAATACTATGCCTGTAATTAATTATGAATTCATTTTTAATTTTATAAATAATTTTTCAGCATAAAATTTAAAAAAAACAAAAATTTTATTTTTATTTAATTTTTAAGCTTTACATAATTCAGTAAATACTTTTAAAATTTTCTAGAATTCTGATACTGAAAATACTAACTCTCTTGTTTTCTGTCTAACAATCCTGTTTTTTCTATCAATCCGGTCAAAAAGCTATTACATTTTATTGAAATTATCTCTTAATAATTTTGTGTAGTCTAGACATTAGATAATTATTTATTATGAAGTACAATGTCTTTTTTTAAAAACTTTTATTTGTTTGTTATTGCCTTTGTCTCCGTTGCATTTTAAAACAAGTTTCTATTTTATGTGATCTGTTTTCAGTTAGTAGAACCTGATAGTTTTACTGCTTGCCTAGAAAATCTGTGCAAAGCATTGTGGAACATCATGTACAGTTACTGGTGTATCTTAGAATGGCATGAAATAGATGAAGCAAATAAGAAAAGTTTGGAAGATTCAGGTACTACTTTTGGATACTCTTATCTAAATCAGTTCTCAGTTTGTGGGTACATTTTACAGCAAGCCGCATAGCAATAAAATAGCTCTCTGCATCTATAAATAAATTGAATTGATTGTTATTACTGTTCTTGATTATTTTAATGGAGGATTTCTGTTGATAGGGACCACCACTACTACACCTGATGAAAGTATAGACTGCAGCTACATAAAACAGAAGCTGGAACATGGCCGTATCAGAATTTGGCAGGATGTCCAACAAAAAGTCAAAGGATTCCTCCTAGCTTCAGATCTCTCTTCTTTCAAGTTTGACGAATTCATTCATATTCTAGCTTTGATTCAAAGGTTTTTTTATTCTTCTTTATTTAGTTTACATACTATAGAAACTTATTCTAAACATGCCTTAGAGATAAGCTAGAGTTTATTGCTAATGAATGGTCTGTCAAACTTTTTGAATATTGCTTATTTTTTATTCCACTATTTATGCCTTAAACTATTTAAAAGTGAAATCTTATGGTCAGGGTTGACATGTCATCTAGAAGAAACCTATTTCTTCCAAGACACTGGATGAAATGGAAGAAACTTAAATGGCCAATACAATTGTTTAGAAAGAATTGTTAAAAGAGTAATTTAAATTTGAAAAAATTAAATTTATTATAAAAACAATAAGAAAAATTAAACTTTTCACATTTACTTTTTAAAAAAAAACTTTTTTCATATTGGTTAAGAGTTGGTTTGAGTATTCATTCTTAATAGTGTTTGAGTTTAAAAATTAATATACTATTTGGTAATTTGAATCCATTATGTGATTCATAGTAGGAGAGTAAATGTTTAATATGTGATTTATTAATTTAGTGTTATTAATAACATTTTCATAGTTCTTTATGTTATTATAAAATTAGGTTTTACTATACTTATTTACCTGAAATATTAAAAAACTGCAAATAGTTTAATTCAAAAAATTCTTTAATTTTATATTTCTAATTGCTGCTTTTCAGTTATTACTTAATTAAAAATTTATATATTTTATAACTTAGAGTGATTTCACTAGAGTTTGGAAACTATGATCTAGGACTTTCAAATTTCTGAGAGGAGTGGTGTCTTTATTTAAAATAATGTTAATCATTTAAAACATTCTAAATTTTCAAAAATTACAAAATTCTATGTAAAATAAAATAAATTTGGATTTTAAACAGTTTCTTAAAAATTAAAAACAAGTAAATTAGTGGAACGAGGAGGGGACTTAGTTTCCAAGTTAGGAAAAAAATACAATATTGAACAAACGATAAATTCTCTACCTTTTTGCCAATCTATGAGTATGAGCATTTGTAAGGATTCCATCTATTTATAGGCAAAACAAGAAAAAAAATTATGTTTGGCAACAAGTTTTTAGTTTGATATAACATTTGCCTCTAGGAAAAGCACCAGTATAATTTGAGTGCCAGTATTTTAATTTTCTTCTAAGAATTATACATCCCATATGACACATCAAAACTTTTTCGCGTCCCGACTATCATTTTTATCGTATTTAGTAATGTATAGCATGTAAGGAGAAGCGTATTAATGTTATTATGTAAACTGTACCTCAATTTTAAGTTGTTTAAAACTAGCATTTAAATATTTTTTTAAAGGTTTCATTTATTTCTTCCACTTTGTGTTAAAAACAATTTATTTTTTACAGAATAGTTTTTTCCACTTTGGAAGGAACTTGAAATCCCTTTTATGGTTTTCTTGCACAAGCTTAGTATTTTTATTACATTATTGCTTATTTCCATCCGTGTCCAGACTAGCCAGGTCTAGAGGTCCCCCAAACAGAGAGAAAAAAATTATAATTTTGAGGTGAAAAAGATTTTTCAGATCTTTAATTCCTTTATAGCGACACTCATTGGCAAAAAAATTAGCTTGCCTAGAAAGAGTTGTTAAATTGAAGCAAAATTTTACATCTGTTGATGTAAATAAGTGATTTGAAAATCAAATCGAAATTATCATTTATTGCAGGAAAAAATAAATAAATGAATGGAGGTTACCTGCTATAATTATGGAGGTTAATAAATAGAGTTACCAATTTAATAAATGGTGGTTACCCCCTCGGACCTGTTTTGGATTGGATGCAGAGTTATTTAAGCACAGTGATGAAGAAACAATAAGACTGTGTACTTGCAATTTGAACAATAATTTATTATGAACTAAATATGAAGATTACTATTATGCAAGTGACTGTGACAAGGAGAAAAAATGCATACGCGCCAAAGCATGCAGGTCACTAGGAAACCTTACAATATCTTGGGAAGAGTAAACAACCTAGAACAAGGCAGTTTGACGAAATAATCAATAATATAAACATTAGCAAACACAACATCCATGCTGTTTATACATTGAATGTATTATGTATAACACATGTATTTGGCCCACTATAGTCTTTTATGGCTCTTGTGCCATAGAACATTTAACTAACATTAGCCAACCAATTCAGGTAATTTTTTTTAAAAATTAACATTTTTTTCATAGTCAATACTTTTGGTCACTGCTTGTTATGGTAATGAAAATTTTAACGGTCAATTAATATACAAGGTTTGCCTGGGCCAATTACGTGTATGAAGAGTGAAGGGGTTCAATGAGATGTATGCAATAGAGACTTTACTTGTGATTCTTTTAATTTTGTGTGAAGATTTATTTATTAGTAATTTGTTAATAATAGGTACTTAATGTTTTACTAATTGAATGGAGAAATAAAGTTATGAATTGAAATCTAATCATATTTTTATTTTAAATCTTGATTTAAGGCTTGAGTTTTGATATTAGTTACAAAATGCGCTTTAAGTTAAAGTGTTAGAAACATAAATAATTAATATATTTTTTATTTTCTTAATGTTGTTTATAATACGCGCAGGCTCATGGATGTTGGAGAAGATTTTTGTGGAAGTAGATCGGAAGAGTTGCAAGAATCTGTGCGCAAACAATCCGTCAATTATTTTCGAAACTATCACAGGTAAAATAATTATATTTTTAACGATTGTTAATCATTTACTTATATTACGGAAAAAATTAAGTCAAAGTCTTCTTTATTTGTTTCCAGAGGTTTCATGGAAGAATTACGCACATTTCTGGAAAATGAGAGCTGGGAAATCTGTCCTGTCCATTCTGCTTTCTCTGCTGTTCATTTACAGGTATATAAGCAAACATTGAAAGATTCTATCTCTTTCTCTTATGAGCTCCCTATTATTGTCTTTCTTAACATAATTGTGTTTATCTAATTATGCAATTGTGCTTATGTAAAATTATACGTCTGCAGCTCTATTAGTTTTTTCTATCTTTAAAATCAAGCTATCAATAGCTAGCTTGCTAGTACATTTACCTGTGTAAGTAAGAAATAATGTTTCTGAAATATTTCATTTGCCTAACATTTTATTTTATAACTGGTGATGATCAGCTGACCCAATTTGAATTTTACTCCTGGATCAAGCATTCAGGGAAACTAGCCTTTATGGAGGACTTTTTGATGGGATTAGCCGTCATTTGCATTATGTGCAGAGGCAAACCACCAAAACTTTCCGCTGTTATCCCAACAACAACAGGATTCTAACCTGTTATGCATCTACCACTGAGGATATTTTATGTTAGCACTGTGATCGGTGCAAGCCGA
The DNA here is from genome assembly GCF_043381705.1 of Parasteatoda tepidariorum. Classification (NCBI taxonomy): domain Eukaryota; kingdom Metazoa; phylum Arthropoda; class Arachnida; order Araneae; family Theridiidae; genus Parasteatoda; species Parasteatoda tepidariorum. Next base: position 29,293,917 of record NC_092204.1, read on the forward strand.
GAGCAGAATTTGTATCAAACAGCCTCCAAAACAGAATTTGTATACTCTGCCTGACTTTTGCAAAATTCCATTCTTTCACCATAACTAGAATGACTTTCTTGGTGGGATATTGAAAGAAAACACAAATAATTAAGATCAAAAGGAAAAAACTTCTTTGAAAAAAACGCGCTAAAAAGCAGCAGAAATTTCAGAAAAAAGTATCAATACAAAACAAATGAAATAAAACAAAAATACGACCACCGAAGCCGACGTCTTCAGGGGGTACCGGCCCCGGTAGCCATTAAAAACAAAACCATTTCTATTTGAGGGAGAAGCAAAAGCTTAAAATATCTCCCTCAGTACCCCGATGGTTTTGTATAGAGGTCCAGGAAAAACAAGATACATTCAAAAGAATAAACAAATTACGAAAAGAAAATCAATAAAAATCATCAGAAAATTAAAAACTCACAGTCACAGGTCAAGAATCAACTTCAAAAGCGGAGGAAAAGAAAACACTAAAAACTGAAAAACAACGCCCCCTATAATAATGCGCAGTAAAAGTTTAAAAATGATATGAAAAGGTCAGGAGAAGGAGATACGTAGATAAATTAATAGAATGCTTAACTGGGGCTGCTCAGTTAAGACTAGAATTGCGCCCTGTTAAAAGAAAAAATATATAAAAACTTAAAAACCATCAATCATTTTTTTAATTAAAAAATTAACATTACAAAAATTAAAAGGAAAATCATTTTTACTCAAATTATTTAAAAAATTATCCACAGCTTCCCGAAAACTTTCAACATTATTACAAATTTTCTTGATCCTAACTAATTGCGAAAAAACAAGATTTTTGAATATTTTACTACACAAATTAGTTTTAAAGTTGCAGAAAAAAATAACATTAAAATTAAAGGCTTTTCTTTTATCAAACACACCAATTTTAATAAAATTGTTAACAATATCAATTTTAAAATCTAAATATTCAATATTAAAGCAATTTTCATTAGTTTTTTTCAGGACCAAATCACCAGGATAAATTGTATAAATAAAATTAAAATCGTCACAATTAAACAAAATCAAATCATCAATGTATCGGAAAGCATTAAGTACTTTATGTTCAAGAAATTTAGCCTCAAAAAAGTGCAAAAAAATGTTGGCAAAAGCCCCAGAAAAGGAATTACCTTGTGGAATTCCAATAATTTGTTTATAAAAATCTAAACCATTAAAAAGAACATTCTCAAAAAGATTAAACTTGCATAAATCTAACCAGTTAAACCTATCAATTTTTTCATCAAATAAATACTTGTCATAAATACCTTCACAAATCTCAATAATTTTTTCATGTGGTATGCTGGTATACAAATTTTCAAAATCAAAAGTGTTAATGCTGGAAATATCATTACTTTTAATAAAATCCAAAACTTCAACATTACTTTCAATAATAATATTTTTCTCTTTTTTAATTTTAAGCAAAATAATTTTTAAAAAACAAAAAAACCTTTTACTAATATCAGAATTATAACTATTAGTACCACATGCTATAAACCTAAATTTAATCGGATTTTTATGAAATTTAACTATTGGAAATAAATATGGAAATGTAATCCTATTTAATTTAAATTTTAATTTTTTACTAAATGCAATAATTCTTTTTTCAATAACTTTTTTATCTTCTTTTAACTTTAAATAGGTATTATTTGCATTATATTCCCCAATAATCAATTTTTTAAAAAAATATTTACACATAATACAGAAATTATTTGAAGCTTTATCTACAACAGTAACAATGAATTTATCCTTAAGATTTTTAATTTTTCTAGATAAATCATAATCAATAAAAGTACCTTTAGGAAATGAACTAAAACTGGTATTAAATAAATTAAATTTAACCCTTTCAATAATTTTAGCTTTCCACTCAGAAAAACCTTCAACAGGCCAATGATATTTTCTGGAAATTTTTGCAATAAAAAAATCTAGATCTTTTTTAATGGATAAAATAAAATCTTCTTTTTTCATCTTAACAATTAAAAATAAATTTAAAGCTAAGTTGCAAATTTAAAGCTAAGTTGCAAAGAATAATAAAACTGCCTAGCACTTTTCATGATTTAGAAATGAAATAAAAAAACAAATGTTTTGCTCTAAAAATAATTAAAAAAGTCTTCACACTTTTCTAGTCTATAGAAATGAAAATAAAAAAAACATGTAGATCAGGATAATACTTTGTTTTTTAAATAAAGAAAATGTGTATTTGTTTTAAAGTGTACAATTATGTATTAAGTTAATTATACCATTGTAGCTACAGTTTTCATACATAATAATATCTTTTAAGGAATTTTATTTCCTGCGTCACAATAAATCATTTTCCTCTTCGCCTGAGAAGTCTTGCAGTCCAGTGAAGCATCAGAGTTTCTTCTTAAAAAATCCCACTAAAAACCCTTTTGAAGAAAGGTTTCATGAAAATGATACTGAGGACATATTTTGTTTGAAGGAGGTAAAGACATTTTCTTATTTGTATGCATTGTAAAAACCATTTAATTATTTTTTTGAATTATATTTTACTGCTAAATCAAATAATTTATGTTAAATTTGCAAAATTTATTTATCTAATTGTCATATTAGTTTTTCTAACTAGGTTTAAATTATTGTGCAGTTTGAGTTATACATTTTAATTTTTGAACACATACAATGGTATTCCATCAATGTCGTCATGAGAAATTTTCCAAGAAGAAACTAAAATTTCCAAATTTTTTTTAAAAACGTAATGTGCAGAAGTGTTATAGAAACTTAATTTTTTGTAATTGCATTTGATTTGAAATTCTCAAACAAAACTTTAACCATTTAAAATAAGGTTTGTCTATACGTGGATCCTTAGCGAGTGGCTTTAGTATTTTGCACCAAATATGTCTGAAACAGCATCAAGAAATGACATTGCACTCAAAACTTTTATAAAACATAAAATATTTACAGAAATAAGCAAATTTTGCAATATATAAAAAAATTACAATTTTAAAAAAAAGCTACAAAATTCAAGAAGAATGGAATTTTATCAAAAAACAAGCACCCCTTAATGCCATACAATACAATATAATGCCGTTAAGTTTATGTGTTTTCAAGCTCTAAACTGTGCTAATGAAACAACCCAAAATTGTTGTTCAAACCTAAAAAGGATAAACATAATTGTTTCATCTAATTCTAGTTGATAAAATTTTCTAATGAATTGAATTTGCCATCTGTCCAAGGTAATTTATGTCTCAGATAAAGAATAAGTGGTTTATTTTTTCAAGAGAAGAAAATTTTTTTTTAAGGGATGTCTTCTCTTTTCTTTTAACTTTCTTCTTGGTCACAAATTATGCATTATTTCAAGGGGGAAAAATCTAATTATCTAATGGGCAAAACCTGATGTAAATAGAGTGCAATTTGAAAAGTAACATTAGTAGATTGGTGCTACAATCCACAAATCGTTATACGTTTAAGTTCTAATATTTATATTAATAATATTTATATATTAATAATAGTTCATTAATATTAATAGTAGTTTATATATTAATAATAGTTTATATATTAATAATATTAATAATAGTTAATATATTAATAATAGTTCTAATATTTATATAGTTCTAATATTTAAGTTCTAATATCTATTAAGTTCTAATAATTAAATATACTTTTTCTTTTTTTACTCTTTCTTTACTCAGATTTAAAACTTATTATTGTTTGTGAAGGACATTGTAGTAATTCAGGGCATGAAATTTTCACTCGCCAGCTTGGGACTAAATATATTTACTATTAGCAAGTAAGTAACAGAGTTTGAGGACATTAGGGCTGCAATTGACGGGTAGTATTTTTCTTATTTTAATGATATTGAAAGACCTTACAAGCACCTTATTTTAAGTTATTTTTACTAAGCAATAAATGTGTCACCCATTTTTTAGTTTCCACATTTTTCCATTTTTTAATAAATTTTTTTTTAGATACCTGAAAGTTCCTTTTACTGCATTTTAATATTTTTTTAATATTTTACATGAAAATAATGGCATATGAAAGTTTTAGCCTGCCAGAAATGAAATTTCATGTCCTGCTCTAAGTAATATAACAAATGTAACTTAAGATCTTCTAAAAAAAAGGTTAGCTTTTCAAATCTGAAAGCAAATTATTACATCTTTTTAATGAATATTCAACAATTTTTTTCTATGTTTCTCAAATATAATCGTATATTTTTTAGTATTGCTTATAAATGTTATAAACAGTGTTAAACAGATATTTATTTTTTGAGGAATTGCACGATGCTTTTTGAAACTGGATTTGTATTAATTTGTACACAAGAGTATTTTTAAAACTTATGTACTTCTTTTGTAGAGTGAAACTTTAGATCGCACCCATTACAATTCAGACAGTGATGACTCTGAAATCCCAGATGAGCTTAAAAAAGACTTCATTGATGAAAACACAGAAGACATTCCAAGAAAAATGTATTTTAAACTTTTTCACATTTACTGTCAAATGTTATTTTTGATTGGATAGTATTGAAATGCAGGTGTTTGTTTCTCTAGGCAATCTAAAGTAAGCAAACACATTGGGAGTGGAAGGAAAAAACCAGTTCCTATTCTAACAAATACTGCATTGAATGTTTTGAGATCATTTGGTAAGTATAAACAATACTTCAGTATCAATAATTTTAAAATGTTCTTTTCATATTAGAGTATGAAACCTAAAAATCACTCAACCTGATTCATAGCTTTGTTATGTGCCAGTTTATATCGTAAAAGTTATTTTTAAAGCTATGTTGAATTACTATAGAGCTGCTTTACCTCAAGCTAGAACTTTTGCTAATTTAACTAAACTAAACTCAGTTGTACGCCTAATGTGCCCATCCCAGTTTTCTTGACTTTGGGTACAGAGGCAGATGTTCCAGTTGGGTGGTCAACCGAATGTAGCACCCCAGTGTTTAGTCTCCAAGCATGCTTAGTACTCCTTTTGTCGATTAATTGAAAGGCTGAGTCAACCTTGCCTGGTACGAGGGTGGAATCCTGAACTTGTGGCAAGGAAGCACGGAGTGCTACCATTCAGCCACCAGGCGTCACTTTTACTAATTGAACCTTATAAAAATGTTGGCTTTGAGTTTATTGCTTTTTTTTCTAATTAATATTTAAGGATATATATTCAGGGCCAGGATAGCCTGGTTTGTAGGACGCTTTGCTCATGTTTGTTAGATCATGAGTTCAAATCCCGCTGGCCGAAAAATCTTCGTGTAATAAATGGCGACTGGTTGTCTCCGTGTAATAAGTGGCGACTGGAGTTAGTCCAAAGAATGCCCGTGAATTAAATGGTGACTGGTGCACGTTGAATTTCTCGGAGTCACTAAGTCCTTCAAGTTCCCATAACAAATCAATATATCTGGGGATACTGAATTGAAGATTGATCGTTCTCTGGTTCAGGTCAGAATTAGGATCTGTGGATGAATAAATGGAGTATGAATGAGTCCTCCCTGTAAAACAGGCTGTGATGTGTGTGTGGCTGAAATCGTATTCTTGCCCCCCAATGCTGATAGTCGCACATCAACATTCTTAAAGCTTGTCACCGTGGCAAAAGCAGAACACTGTGTTTTCATCATTAATATTCAAACCATATTTGCATGAATTCTCTCCAACAACAAAAAATCTTTTTTTCTGTGTGAGATAATCATGCATGAATGTTATGCTTCAGAATTATAGCGTTCCTCTGCTAATAGCTAGAGATTCCTTTCTAAAGTCTAATTAATCGCCACCTTCTTTTGAATATTTTCATTTTGACTGTTAAGAAAAATATCCATTAGCTTGACTTTTTCCACTTTAGTCTGGGTCATCTGTGTCCTTAAGGGTGAAAGACAATCTACAAAGCTAAATAAAACCTCTTGAATAACAGTATATACATCCCTCCTTGCTGTAATAGCTTTGAACTTTCAAGCATTTTTAGCATTATTTTTTTATTTTTTGTATTGGAAAGACTTAGCAAACTGGTATTTCATTTCATTGAAAACCTTTTTTTTAAATTTTGTATTTATGAAAAAATGTAAATTTTATATTAATGAAACTGTCTTTGTATTAAGGAAAGTACATGCAGATGATGAGTGTGTTAAAGCCTATTGCTTTTGATGTGTTGCTATGTATGACTCACCTATTTGACTACTATATGTATTCAGTAAGTACACCATTTATTGTTTAGTGTGTATACTACTATATAGCATTTGTAAGTTTTAAAAAATACTTATTTCTATGCAGTAATTTTTTCCTTTTGTTATTTTAAATAACCTCTTCTTATTTAAAAAAATATTGAGTGACCTTTTGTGTGCTATAACTCCTGTTAAATGATATAAATTATCTTATGTGTAATGTTTTAGTAATAAAACTGATACATAATAATGAATAGAGTACTGAAAAATCTGAATATTTTTTAAAAGGTAGTTCGCTAAAACATAGTCATAAAACAGTTATTAAATAACTTTTGATATCTGATCATATCAGAAATATTTTGTTGTGAAAAATGAAGCTCTGAAAATTTTTTAAAAATTGGTTTGGATGTCTTTTTTCTTATAATGTTTTAATAATTAAAATATTCTATCCACATTAAGTAGATTTTTTAAAATTATTGTTTATTCTTATAGTTGATTGTGGACAGTATGTATAATTTTCAAAATCATTTTCAAATGAAAGAGCTTAAAAAACCATAGTGGAAAATGCCACTTAAATTGCATTTAAGCAATTGAATTATTTTTAAAATGCTTTTTAAATTGTGATGACGTTACTCACAAAAAAAATGGCCAGTTGCTGACGATCTTTGCCTGTGACGTCGCTCTGTGTAAAACATTCTAGCAAGCGCCTACTATCAGTATTGTTTAAATCTACCTTGATCGTTGTTAATGCAGATTTATTTTAAATTTAGCGATGGAAGATTCTGAAAAGCTTAAGCAGCGTAGTTATAAATAGTGTATAGTGCCCTGTTGTTCAAGTGTTACTATCAAAACTCCTTTTTTGCGTGCCCATAGTAGAGCGTGTTCAAAAAATATGGCGTGCAGAGCAGTCATGAAGAGAGGTAACCTATCACATAGTCACCATAATTTTCACGACCTGACCTGAAGAATGATTAGCTGAGTGTATATCAGTAATTTACAATTATCTATGAATAGGATAACAATTCAGTTTAATTCATTTTAAAGCTGATTATGAATTTAAAATATGGATCATTTTCATAATTCAATGTTATTTAAAATCTAAAAAAAGAAGTATTAAGAATGTGCAGTTTTTAAAAGAAATGGGCATGTTTACTTTTTTTTAAATTTAAATATTATTAAAGTGTAATATTTTCATGATTTATTTTTAATAATATTTCAATTTTAGATATTTTAATAATAACTCATTATAATCTGTAGCTCTTAAAATATTTCATTTATAAAATTTGATTCATATAAAATTAATAAAGAAGCAAAAGTTTATTTATTTTTTTTTTGAAAAAGAAAGAAAAAAAATGAATAAATTATTTGTAAACTAGCAGCAAATTAATGAACGATATTAAATGGATATCGAAAATAACACAGGACGAGTGAAAGTAGAGCAATGCTTTGTGTAGAGTGTTGTCACACGAAACCATGTCTTGTTTGATTTAAATTCAGTTACAATTGCTTTTTACTTTTAAATTTGACATTTTTGCAAATTTTTAAGTGCATTTTCCATTTTTTTAAAGATTGATTTAAATAATATAAACGATTTTTCATAGTTTTTGGGACATAATGCATATTCCCCATTGTTTGTATTTTTTGAATGATACAACTACTTATTCCACATTCCTTTTTTAGGTATATATTTTCTTTGCCAAAGAAGTGGTTCGTATGTACACATTTTAACATAAAATTTAATACTTTATGAGATAAGTTATTTTAATAACATGTTGCTTTGGATTTCAGAGCGATCTTAAAGAAAATATACTCAGTAACAAATTGAAAACGACTTTGAAAAGGATAAAGCGAGACAATTTAGCCTGCGAAATTGAAACTGCAGATTCATTTGAAAGTAACAATAAGGTATGTTCTTTTCCTTATTGAGTAAGGAATAAAATACTGAAAATAACTATCTCGTAGTGTTTAGTTAAAATATTTAGAACTTTGTTTGTCTCCTTTAATTTTATGAAAAAATAGTTATTGAATTTTAAAACCATTACGAAATATCGGTTAGATGAAAGTCAGTTTCATTTCTCTAAGATTTCATCTCTCTGATTCATAAAAATTAGGACATTGTGTTTAACAAATGACACTCTGTCACCAAATTATTGATCTTAATATATCTTGTCACTTGGTCTCTCACACCAACTCCAATAATTGCTTTGCAATAATTGTTGGCATATTGTTCTGCAAAAGTTGAAATTATTCACTTAGTATGAATTATGAAAAACTCTGTTTGATTCTGTCCCCACATTTATGCATTTTTTTTATAATTCCATTAAGAAAGGTTAATGAATATGTGTAATCATTTTTTAAAACATTAAAACTTAAAAGTGTAATGTTGCAACAAATTTGGTGAGTTTACAACTGTAATTTAATATTTTTGCTTACCAAACAGACTGAGATATTAAATACAGACTAATGTATGGTTTTCAATTACTGACTGAAAACCACACATTGCATAATTTTATTGTTTTAAAGTATGGTGGAAAAATCCGAATAAGTTCTAAAAATTATCAAGCTCTATTTCTCTTAATCTAATAAAGCGACCCCCCCTTATTTCCCACCATTTTTTCAAAGTAATTGGGCTGTCAAATGATACTATATCATCAAAAGCTTGTTAAATACAAAAAAAAAAATTTAAACTGCAAATTACTAAAATAAGATGGCAAAGGTAGAGCCCTCTTTAGAGCTCTGTGTCACTGAGTAATCTGTGTTGCTGTTATACTTATTTATGTTGATGCTTCTTAAAACCACAATTATGGTAATTCAGTGAAAGTTCGATCATTCAGAGAACTTCTGTTGCTTTCCTACTGTACTTTCAATACATGTAGTCAATCCTAAGGCATAATTCCTTATTTAATATCTTATTTCAGGATAAAATTCCTCCACCCAGCCTATCCCCTGCTGTCAATTTGGAGAAAGTGGAAGATCTGTTCGGCTTAGCAGAGAGAGTTGCTGCTGCTGAATCTCTGTGAGTTATCTAATTTTTGATCTATAATTTTTTTAAGTAAATTTTTTAATTGATGTACAGTGCACAAAATAAAAAAGTGATTACCCTGAATAACTTTTGATATAATGACTGGATTTTCATCTACTAAGACTTAATTTTAATGGTTCAAGGGTCTACCCTTAAATGTGGTAATTAATCAGTGCAGAAGATATTTTAATTTACGAAATCAGCCACGAAACCAGAATTTTTCTGAATAAACATGCCTCTTTGATGAATTAAAATATAGGGTATTCAGAATCTGGAAAATGGGGTTCCAATAGTTCAAACAGAAAAGTGGTTGATAGTTTTGCCCTAAGCATGAAGCATATTTTTCCATCTGAAAGAAATCATACTTTTATTTCTCATGAACTATTCAACCAATTCTCTTCAAATTTTGGTTTTATTTACCATAATTTCGCAGCGATACGCTGTTCTGGTATACATGCAGCAGAAATGAATTTCAGATGGCTGTGTGTTTTCGTTATTAGTGCTGCCAACCTCTAAAAAAATATTTTCTCTCCAATAAACACCAGTGTGAATGTCAGCAAATGTTTGGAGCACATGATATTAAATATCATTATCTTTATTTTTTTTAAACAAACTTTAAAGATTGCTTTTTTGGAAAACAATGATAGCCATTAATCTCTTTTCTTTTGCTGTTTTGAATCAATTTTTACATGTTGCAGAGCCACATGAGTTGGATGCTATAGTTCTGAATGCCATATATTCTGGATGTTCCGCATATATATTGGCATATATCGTAAATGGAACTTATTTTTTTAATTGCTACAAAAGTCATGAACTTACTCAATCACGAAAGCTATTAAAAACCACTCAGAAAATTAAATATATTTAAGACAAATCTTAATAATGCTTAATACTTGAAACTCAAAAACATTTGAAGGGTGTTATATTTTTTGAAATACTCTTGAATAAATTATCCTAGCTTTTTTAATTCTTATTTTTTATCTCATTTAAAATATTGTTTTTGAAAGAAGTAAATTGACAGAAAATTATTCTTATCTATCTCATAGCTTTTAGTGTATCTATACTTCACAAACAATGAATGTTTGACTTTATTATCAGTGTACAAGTCGATTCTGTGATTTTTGTAAAAATTTCGGATTAAAAAAAGTTGACTTATATACATTAATTAAAATATTGTTAATCTTGTACTACAATGTGTTGCTGACTTCTTTTACTATTCTTTAAATAATTCTTTGAGAAAATATGCTTGCAGTTTTTGGACAAAGTAATTTTGAACAGTAATAAACAGCAAAATATTTTTGATGGTGAAAAACAAGGTTTTTTATCCAAGATTTTAGATATTATGTCCAAAACATTGCCAGCCTTATATACTTCTGTTATAATAATGTTCTTTCTGGGAATAATTTTCTTGTTTCATACTTCATTAATTGCAATGCAATTTTTTTTTCTATATCAGAGTGTTTCTGGCGGAACAGTTTGAGCTGCTACATCCAAATCTTGAGCTGCTCATTCCAAGCAATAAAAAGGCGTTTCTTCAACAGTTTTGTTCACAGGTATTTTTTTTTTTTTTTTACTTAGTCAGGAAAGTTACTACAGTTTATTTGAAGTTATAATTTATTATATTTGAGGTTCTTAATTATTCGTTATATTAGAGCTGAGCAAAGAACTAATATTTTTAAAAAAACTCAAGAGATTATGAAAAAATTTTAAAAATATATAGAAATAATTTTAATTTTTCAAAAGTTTTACGTTTATTTATTTTGCCATAACTCACCTAAACCTTTGTTGTACTTAATATCTCTATGAACACAGTATGCTGTTAAAATAAAATAAGCCTTATTTGATTTTTAAAAAAGCTTTCTAGCTATCATAGAGAATCGTAACATAACCATAAAATGCTGTTAATACCTTTTAGTTGTCTGGTTGCAGAAATCCTGCAGCACGTCGAGGGGTGTTCGAGATTATTACTGCTGCTGCAGATTATTTTTCCTCTTAGATTTAGGGAAAAATTGTTGATTGAAAGAGAGGAAAAGATTCCCTCATTTATGGAAATAATCTGAAACTAAGCTGCATATAATAAAAGCTATCTAACTGTTTTGTGTTTGCAAATAAATGAGTGAAGAGAGTATTGCTGTTATCAGACAATCTCTGTGTCAGTAAAACATTGTAAAACTGATAAGTAAACAACAAAAAAATAAGTAATTTATTTTTTATATCTGCAGACAGTCAGCCAAGCTTCAGAGCTCAGACGTCCAATCTATGCAGCCGTGAGTGCCAAGACAATCGATTACGATCAAATCATCACTCAGATGTCGGCTGTCAAGTGGGACATCAGTGAAATAATGTCCCAACATAGCCAATATGTGGACATACTACTGAGGGCAAGTTCATTTCCTGTTCAAAATATTCCTTGCTCTAAAACACATGCATGTTAAAAAATAATTTTGATGTATTTATTTAGGAATTGCAGGTGTTCAGCATGAGACTCTCTGAAGTGAGCAAGAAAGTTCCAATACCCAAAGAAACGTACGATCTTCTCTGGGAATATTGTATTAAGTTTTCAAATCATTCCTTTATTGAAGGGTAAAGACAATTTTTATACTCAAAATGTTGATTCCATGCTCATCTGCAGGACTTTTTTTTTGTTGCACATTCTCTGTATTAAATGTGATATAATGTATACTTTTAAAAAAGAAATTTTGAGTAATTTTCATGTAGTTGTCATTTTTAAAATTATGTATATAGCAATTAAAGCAATCATCACATGTAGGCCCAGGATAGCCTAGTTAGTAGGACATTAGGCTCATGTTCATGAGTTCAAATCCCCCCACCCCAAGGGTCATTAAGGATGTATTAAATAGTGACTGGTACTCGTTAAATCTGTGGGGGATCACAAAGTCTTCCAAGTTCCTATAACTAATGCCTTTGGGGGTACTGAATTGGAAATTGATCATTCTCTGGTTCAGATCAAATTTATGATCTGTGGATGAATGAATGAAGTATGACTGGGTACTTCCTGTAAAATGGGATGTGATGCTGAAGTCTTATTCTTGGCCATAGATGGACCAACTGAAAAAACAAGAAACACACTCTCTACCTTAAAATTCACTTAGTTTCAAGCAGGCTTGCTGGTATAGGCAAGTAGTATAACGAACAACAACACACATGTAAGATGAAGCCGGAATTACATGCATGAATTTTTTTAAATAAAAAGATGAATTCCATGAAATGAACAAAAATAATGTAATTATCATATTTAATTTCATAAATTCAAACTTTTGAAAATGCTTTGTAATAGTTTTTTAACATTATAACTCATAGTTATTGTAACATTGCATTATTTTCTTAAATTTTTTCATGTGTGGGATGCGTTGGAAAATCAAAACGTGTGGGAGAGGACATTTTAACTATAAAAATTTTTTTTACCAATTGAATATTTCTTCCTCATTCCTGAAATTCACTGGATAACCAAAATAAGTCGTTTTATAAAAACCTAACTAAAATAAAAATTCATTTCGTTTAAATTATTATAAATATTAACTGATAGTTTGTTTAAAAATAATACAGATATTGTGACTTTCTGTGCGTTGTTTTAGTTCCGAACAACAATTATATTTCCCAAACATCAATTTTTAAAACTTTTAATTTTAACATGTTTTAATCATCAACATTAGGTTAATAAGTAGCCCATTGGGTAAATAGCTTACCGATATAAATTCTTACAAATGTGATTCTTAGATGGTGGAGGTTTTTTACAAAGTACTTAGATGTTTGTTACGATCAATATTTTACCGTCTTTGTGTAATTTCTTTCTCACGACAATGTTTTTATTTGAATGATTTTGTAAGAAAGTATTAAATTGAAGTTTTTAAAGAAACATTTTTACAGAAAATTTCCACCTTGAAGTGTAAAAACTTAACGATTAACTTATTGCAATGCTTAGTGCAATTAAGCTAAAAACTAGTTTAATTTTTTTTTGAAGGAAAAAAAAATGTAGAAAAAATTTAACATTTAGCATAGTGTTTATTTTTTCACATTCTCATTAAAAATTTGAAGAGAAAAAAAAAACACGAAAATTGGAAATAGTATTCCTATTTTTCTCACTTTAATGAAGTGTTATCATCTCTGTAATATGATTTGTTATACAATTTCAATGTTAAATTATTTTGTCAGAGAAAAATATATGGTTTAGAGTTCAAATTGTGTTAAGGCCCCCTAAAATACACAACACTGAATAGTAGATAGAAAAGTTAAGTCATGTAAAACAGGTTTGTTAAATGGAAGATGTAGCAAACAAAGTTTTAATAGATTATTTTTTATTTAGTGTACAATTGCCTACTACATAATTTAACATTATCAGTCTTTTTAATTCTTAGATTTTGTATCAAACATAAAAAATTATATGTTGTGGTATTTTAAAATATATTATTACTATCCAGATTTATTGTCACGTACCTTATCAAAAATAAAAATATACTTCAAAAAGTGAACATAGGAAAAGATTTGTAATTTTAATTTACCTATCCAGAATTATTCAGACGCGGTGTATCCTTTTTTATGATACACTAGAATATTTATTCATTTAAGGGAAGGTCTTATTTTTCCTAGAAACCCTTAAAAGTTTGATATATGCATTGGAATAAGAATGGTATTAAAAATTTCGCACTCTCTCTGAAAATTTTTAAATTGTATTGTTAGTAAGATAAAATTTAAATAGCTCTTAATAAATGAAGTCGGATCCACCAAATTATTTCTATAGGAATAAAAATAGTTTTATATTCCTTATTATTAGTTATAAAAATAGTATTAGTTATAAAAATAGTAAATTTAGTTTTTCTGTAATATGATATTAAATTGCAAAATTTGTGAACTTTTTTATAAATTAAAATTGGAACAGGTTTTCACAAGCAAAGAAGTGCACAAATGGTGGTAGAGCCCTAATGCAGTTGGATTATCAGCAGTTTCTTTGCAAAGTGGAGCGACTGACTGAGCTGCAGCCCCTCCCAGGGAAGGAGCTTGTAGAAAGCTACATCAAAGCCTATTACATGTTGGAGCAGAATCTGGAACAGTGGATACGTTCACACAAGGTGACTTTTTTTAAATTCATTTGCAGCACTAAATAATATTTTTATTATATGCAAAATATAGAAGAATGTAGATGTCCACTGTAGAAGTAAACAGTTGATATGTTTGGTTAGCATTTCAAAACATTTCCATGCTTTTCTCACTTAATATTAATTCAATGTGTATAGCTTTCAGACAAGAATTCTTTAAAGATGTATTTAAGGGCAGTCATTATGGAACACCTTTTCTTGTTTTCTAGGAGTACACAAATAAGCAGTTGATCAGTTTAGTGAATTGCATAACTCAGCTGAATAAGAAAGGAAGGCAGAGGCTCATCAGTTTAATTGAGGAAGGTGACAAATTAAGAAGGTGACCCATCTGTATCATTTCATCCACCTGATTTAAATGTAAAATAAAATATTGACATAGCTTGTAAAGGACACTTTAACTCATCGTCTTGTCTTTACAGCTTTGTTTCACAAGACATTACCCGGTAAAAAATTCTTTGTATTTCCTTGGAAAGCTGAATGTTCTTTTTTCTTTGATGAAATGGGAAATAATTTTATGTTTATTGAATAATTTAAATTATCAAATTGCTTTTCTCTCACAATGATAAGTTGAGCAAATTTTTATTTATTCTTTTTTAATTAGTGGTATTGAATGAGTACTTTTTCTTTTTGAATGGCGGTGGTTTTCTGTGTAAATGTTGCCCTAAAATGTTCACTTATCTAGATAACTTATTGTAATATATTTTTATTTCACTCTTGCATAGAGCTTATATACATATTAAATAAATTTATTTTAAGTTGCTTCAAATATGTTTAAAAAATGATAAATCTTTTATTTTAATTTTGTTTCCATAAACATTTCTGTTCACCTTTATTTGTTTATTCCAGTTCAGCTGAATATTTTTCTTTCCAATGGGGCTTAAAAAAATATTTGGAGAGAGAAAGTGATTGGTTAATTGAATACAATCTAATGCGATACATGAACAAAACAAAATGGAAAAACAAAGGCAATCAGAAATAGCTAATATGGAAAAGTTATGAATGTTAAAAAAAAAATTATTTCATTCTACCATAGTGTTATGGAAAAACTTTTGGTTCATTTTCATGGGTACTATTTCAGTGATAAGAGTTTCTCTTGCCGATAATTATCCTGCAATGGTTGTCTTCCATATCATTCTCTGGCCGTGCACAAAAAAAGATATCACCTTAAATAACTGTCCTGATCAGATTTTTTCACAAACTATATCAATTTTAATCTTTTAAAGGGACGACCTCAAAAATACTAATTAATTAGTGCTAACCATTGACTTGTTTACAAAACATACTTAACTTCAATAAACTTGCCCTTTTCCCTACGATTTTGGATTTTTGACCATCAAAGTAAGGTGCAGCTGCAATCTGGAGAATATGTTCCGAATACTTTCATCAGTAAACCTTTTGAAAGTTTGGGCCCCCATTATATTAATTTCACTTAGTGCTTACCATATTTTGAAAATTTTCACGCAAACTTAAAAAATTTTGCACACAGTTATAAAATTCATCTATCAAAGAGTTTCATGTAAAAATTAATTTTTAATAGTTTTATTCATTATTTTTTATTTTATACAATAAGGAACGGACAATATTGAATTGAAAGTTTTGCAAATTCTTACATCATTTTTAACTATGCAATTTGGAATGACAAAATTTTATCGAAAATAGCTGAGTTATGTAACTTAAAAGAAGCTGTATTTTAGAACTGTTAGACAAATTTTGTAGAAATTTTGTATTTTAACATTAAAAATTATATATTTTACAATGATGTAAAAAAAATTTCATGCTTATCATTTTTTTTTACCTTTATTAAATAAAATAATGAAAATCTTAACAATAATTTTTTATGTGAAATTATTCTTTAACGAGCTAAATTTATGATTGTCTGCAAATTTTTTTTCGATATGCGCAAAATTATCCTGAGATATGGCGAAATTCATAAAAAGTGAAATTAAAATTAAGGTGCCAAACATTTCACTTCTCTCTTTAAACTCTCCTTCCCCCCATTTTTCAATAATCAAAAATTTACTATATACATTGAAAAAAAGGGTACATTTATTCAGAGAAAGTACGTTTTCGCTTCTGATTCTGTAACTTAATAGTTTATGTTAAATTATTATCATATTTGATGTTGCCCCTTTGAACGGGTATGATCGGCAACTTCATTAAAAAGTTAACCAAGATTTTCTTTTGTTTTGCGCTCTGTACCTACTGCAAGTTCTAACCTTTTCAAATGCAAGTGTTTGTTACTGTACTCCCTCGTAAAATTATGCAATTTCAATTAAATAAATCAGATGTATTTTTTTGCTTGCATAAATATTCTGGTTTGGTAAATTCTTTTCTAATTATTCTAAGCAAGAGAAAATTTCGTTAGAAGTTGCGCGTTGGTTTGAGGATTCAGAATGATCTCATTTGTAGTGATATACTTTTCTGTGCTAATTATAAAATGTTTTTGAAACCTCTAAAAAAAATTTTCACATCCTCTTCTCTGATCTGAAGCGATCTTAAAATGTGTAGTTAATTGCTCACCCAGATTAACAAATATTATTAATATTATTAACAAATATTAACATTATTGCTTGCATAAGTATTCTGGTCTGGTAAATTCTTATCTAATTATTCTAAGCAAGAGAAAATTTCGTTAGAAGTTGCGCGTTTGCATTGGTTTGAGGATTGAAAATGATCTCATTTGCAGTGATATACTTTTCTGTGCTAATGTTTTTGAAACCTCTAAAAAAAATTTTTCATATCCTCTTCTCTGATCTGAAGTGATCTTAAAATGTGTAGTTAATTGCTCACCCAGATTAACAAAAACTTTGTGTGACATTCTTCCAACTCTTTTCCTATCCTCCTCTTCTTGTCTTAGAAATTCAAATATTTATTTTATATTTTGTAGTCTAAAACGATCTGACAGCTGTGTATTGAAGTTAAAACATAAAGGTTTTTAAATCATTTGAACAGGGTGCGTAGCCAAATTTTTCAGCAAAAAATGCTTTTAAGTACTTTTTAAGCACTCAAAAAATATTTTTAAGCACTTTAAAAAAATATCATAATTAGGATGTGTGCACTACTAATTTTTTTTCCCTTCATATTGTTGAAAGTTCTTCATATATATATATGTGTTAACAAAATGCAAAATAATTTTCTAAGTTGCATGATCATGATAAAATAACTAGTTTCTGACAAAGAAATTTTTCATGATTATTATTAGCCACCATAAAAACAATTAAGCACAATTTTAAATATATTCAATATTGAGTGAATCATTCAATTTTTTAAATTAAAAATTACTTTACACAATTACGTAAAAAATTTTTTTTTCAAAATTATAAATAATTAATTTAACAGTAATTTAAAAAGATAATCTCTCTTGCGAAATTCAGCAGAGTTGCTCATGAGAATGCATGAATCCTTCCCACCGTATCCCGCTCAGTATTCGAACTTGCAAATACTTGGTGCTTTCATATGCTACGGACAAATGGTATGTCGAATTAGATTTTGGTTAAATGAATTATGAAAACGTTGAAATAAGCAATGTGAAAACCACACGCTTTTTGCGTAATTCAAGGAAAAACTTTATATGGTAAAGAAAAGAAAAATCTCATTTATATGGTAAAGAAAAGGGAAAATTAAGCACTTTTTAAAAACACCCGGTGAAAAAAGCACCATTAAGGGCTTTTAAAAAACGAAAATAAGCACCTTTAAAAATTTTACGCACCCTGTTGACTAGATGACATATGAAGTGCAATTTTTTAAATTAAATAAATTTGACCTGCCACTTGTAAGACTGTGCATTCTAAGCCTAAAGTTTTTATTAATTTAAACGAAATTTTCCCTCGTACATTAAGATCTGTAGATTAAAAAATATTTTTTTTTAAAAAAAATTATTATATCTTATCACCACCACTTACTAGGATTTTAAAATTTTTACACTTTGTCTGTCAGTGGTTCATTATGTTTTAGCCTCTGATTATACATACAAACTGTTAACTCAAAGTATTATTTCTTTGACTAAATATACATTCCAAACTTCAGTATTTTAATTATTTGCTGTAGTCTTATCTTATTTCATTTAACGTAAGATTAATCCACAGGCCAAATTGTTAGACGCTCTATAAGATTCTGCCTCATCTTTTCTTTCGTTTCGAGCTCAATTCGTCCCGACTCGATTTTCTTCTGTATGCGTCATACTCTAGTTTCAGAAACCTTCAATCTTCATGATCTTTTGTGATTTGGAAATATTTTAGTATTCTCGAGGGCCTTTACTTCAACTTTTTTACATGGTGAAAGATCGCCTTTTTTACCCATGATGAAAATGTTCCAATTAATTATTTATACACTGCACACAAAATAAACAAATATCTGCGTAGTACAAAACTGCGAAACAAACGACACAGCGCATAAAGCCACCGAAACACGTCCGCAACTGACGCACGCAAGAACGTGACTGAACCGCTTTGCACTTATTTACGTTCGCGTATCAGTTATTCCACATTGTAATGCAATACCTTAAAAATAAATGTAAATAGTAAGTATATAAAAAAATCCCCTGAATAAAAACCCATTACATGTTTGTTTAAATACAAAAGTACTGTATATACTCGTGCAAGACATGTAATTATTAAAAATCTGCAGTGCGTCTAATAATTTGGCCAGGGAGCTTAATACTTTATTTGAAATTCTTCCTCATTGAAAAATGATTGTACAAAGTTAAATTTTGTCTTATTCATTTTATATGTAATTTTGCACAGGTTGTAAAAAAAAAAAATGAATAAATAAAACTCATATTTTTATGAACTGGTATACATATTTATTNTTTTAATTTTTTTTTTTTTTTTTTTTTTTTTTTTTTTTTTTTTTTTTTTTTTTTTTTTAGCATATAAAACGCATTTCAAGAGTAACATGCTATTTTTTATAAGTATTGCCATAGAACAGGTAAAGTTCAATTTTATCCATCTCTGGCTAGCTCACTCTAAAAGTTGTTTAATTCAAAGAATTTTGAAAAGTGATGTATTTTTTTAAATATTTGAAATGTTTATTTGATTTAAAATTGTTTACAAAAATGGAGTATGAAATGAAAGATCCATTTTATATAAAAATTTGTCTGAAGTAGTGTGTTATTGTTCTTCCTTTTTTTGAAAATTTTATTTATCGAGTACATCCCAATTTCTGTATCAAGAAGGTAAAACAAACAGTAAGTAACGAGCAAATTATTATTTTTTTTAATAAATATTATTTTCCAAAAAACACACTGAGTAGAATAGACAACTCTGAGGCCAAGTTTTTTTTTCTCCTTGCGAAACCCTCGAGGTGCGTCCCGGAATTCCAGAATTTTCATATTCCAGGCCTAAAACTTAGTAGCAGGGTATATGACTTTTCTGGGACTATCAGATTTTCTCAAGACCATAGATTATCGTTTCCGCAATCAAAAGTTTAAATTTTAAAACTTTCGCTAAATCCCGTTAACGACGCGTTTACATGCGTGTGATTCTGGCGGTTTGGCGGATTTTCGCTAATTTGAATATATGGAACTGGGTCGGCATCCGCTAATATCGTGATTCTTATTCACTTGATTTTTATTATCGAACATAGATTTCCATATTTTCCCAATTTAAAAGTTACAATCCAACATCGCAATTTGTATTCACACGTTTGTAATATCAAACATCGGCTTTCGTACTATACGTGATTTAAAAGCTACACATTGCGATTCTAAAAATCATGCATCACGATTTATAGACAAGCGTTTTAAAAATCCAATATCGCGATTCTTGTAAATACTAAGATTTTTCTTAAAGGAGTTACTATAAAGGTATTCTTCGTCGGTAGGTAATTTAATTATAAATCTTATTTAAAAAAAAATAATGTTAAATACAAAAAATATATGGTAGTTAAATTGCTTTCGATTTTATGCACATAAAATTTGCAGAGTTTTTTCGCTTTGTGTCACTATCACCCCTGTAATCCCTTTAAGAAAATCACAAAAGATATTAACAGACTTCTTTTGTCATTGGTTTTGTCAACGCGCAAACAATACAATTTAGTATATAACTTCTGAGCTGCATAACAAGTGTTAATAATATTTCTCCATATTAATTATAATTTCTAAAACTCAATAGATGGCGCTCTGCGCAGTAATGTAAAATCATTAGTTTTCTAATCAGTTTCCTCCATGACACTGTACCATTATCATCATCCTTTTGTTATTAAATATATACTATGTTAAAAGGCGTTTGTTATGATTGAAACCCCGAGATCTGAGATCATATCACCGTATTTAATAACAAGTAACAAAAGCATCATAGTAAAACAATGTATCCCTTTATGAAAATGAAATCAATCGGTTCTCTATAAAGCACGTCCAGAGTCGAAAAAAAATCTCCCCGTGGAATATTTCTGACTGTCTTAACTGGGACAAAGGATGCTGACGCTTTTAGCTCAATGTCTGATTCTTCTAGTCTTAAACCAGGTCCTGCATTTATTTTTTCGTGTGAGGTTCGTTTGATTATATTATCAAATAGTACATTATGTAAAGAAAAATGTAAGTTTTGAGGTCGTGTCCATTTTCTGAAAATGCGAATTTTTAGCTGAATAAAAGACTCACCCGGCGCGATGTAAGATTTTAATATTTCTAAATATCTTATGTTGATTTAAATTCTCATAATTTGTATTCTCAGTATATTAACTTCGCTGCTGTTTTGGGTGTTAACGTTACATTTTGTTTTGCTGCATTACATTTCGTTTTATTTTGTTTTGTTAAAAACTATACGACTTGAAATTACGAAGTTGTGTAGAAGAATATACAGGGAATTTAAGAGTCGATAGTTAATTATTAACTGTAAAATGTGTTTAAAAAAATACCATGCGAGTTGCTGACATGCCATGCTTTGCTTGCCGCAGGATTACAACTATACTTGAAATTTGACGGTGTGAAAGGGACATTTTTGTTTAAAATTCCAATTCGTTTAAAAGTTAATGCAATTTTAAGTACTTTTTTTCTGCTTTACGTTACATTTACTGCGCAAAAATTATGAGACTTGAAATCACACATGTATATTAAGAAATGCACAAGTATGATTGCATAAAAAAAATTATAATAAGACTCTTTATTAGATCTAGAATTATCAACTGTTTGATCTACTGCCCAATAGAATGCAAGTGCAGGGTTGAAATTTAAAGCTCTGAATGGGAATGAATGTTTGTGAATTTTTTTACCATAACTTAACTACAATTTGTTCGAAAGCTAGTGTATTTTAAAGTACTTTTTGCAAATTTTTTTTTCATTGTAGAAAAAAAAATATATCTTATTTTGCGAGATCATTTCATATGCTCGAACTTGACTTGATATAAAAAAATAATAATAATGGATGAATAAAGCGAAAGATGTTGCCGGATATAAATCTTGAAAATATTTTTTAAAAAAAGTCTTGAGGGCTTTTCTGGAATCCATTTTAAACCTGAACTCAGAACCCTCTTTAAAAAAAGCAAAAGTCTGCCCGATTTCCTATGTCAGATTGTTCTTGAGGTCATTAACCGAATTCCAGATATTGCTATTCAAATTTATACCAATAACAGCAAATACGAACATAGCTCTTGTGGTAGCAGTGTCTTCGTTAAGCCTGATTTTTCAAATTGCCTTACATGGGGTCTGAAAACAGACTTCTGTAGCCACAAGCCTGAAAAAAAAAAAAAGATTTGTCAAATTTCCACTATTCCTGATGTTAAGAACTCCATTTTGCAACGATAGGTGAAAAATAAAGACGTTATTGAAAGAAAAAAAAAAGTGACAATCATCACGGACTTTAATTCCGGCCTGACTCTCAGCTGTCTTCGCCCGCCGCCTGGAAAGCAGGTCATGAGAATCGGAGGTAAATAAACAAATCAAGTTTTCAATCCTCTTGCCCTGTCACGCCCCTGATGGCACACCACTCGTGTAAATTAGGAATAAGAATAGAATTCTCTGTATTTAGATTTGAGCTAATCTTCATAGATGTGGTACTCAACAAATTTAACTCCATCCACACAAATATGGACCTTATAAGACAGTTATAGTGCAATCTAGCACCTAAGAAACTGGATTTAAGTTGGTGACTTGTTGTTGTTGTTTATTTACGTCGCACTAGAGCTGCACAATGGGCTATTGGCGACGGTCTGGGAAACATCCCTGATGATGAGCTTCTCACGAATCCTCACAATTTTGATCCTCTGCGGAGGGGATGGCACCCCCGCTTCGGTAGCCCGACGACCTGCGCGCGAAGTTGAGCACTTTACGGTAGCACAGTTTAACGAGGACCAATACCGCACACCCTCGGTACCTACGCACACTGATCCAAGTGGTCACCCACCCGCACACTGACCGCAGCCAGTGATACTTCAGTGATCTGCTGGGAACCGTGTCTTAACGATCAGTCCACTGCGGGACTTTAAGTTGGTGACAAAAATCTTGTCTCAATCCTTAATACTCGAATACGAAATCTACTTCCGATAGATACCGTCATACATTGGCCTCTGCGCAATAAAATTGCTGATCTTTTGCTAAGAAAGGCGCCTCTCATGCGCTGTTATCACATAACTACTCCAGGGTAAAAATCTCATTTAACAGACAGCTTTAGATAATCGCCCTAGTAGTAGGTTAGGCTCCAGGTGGTGCCCTTACCATCGAGACTGATAGAGTCGTTCAGCAGTCCACTATTAGCAGGCTTTCAAATGATCACCTCAGATATAATCCCCTTTCACCAATTTAATAAAAGTGACCAACCTGAATCATGAATATCTGACTTCATATTGGTCATAATTGACCCTCTAAACTGCTAAGAGTGACATAATATAAAACTTTTTCAAAACGCTCAGACTTTTGGATTCAGACCACTGTGTTGTTAATTCCAGAAGAAAGCGAATGATGCGATTAAATTTCAATAATATTAAGTCCGCATGAGCATGAAAATCGGTATATAAAATGAAGCGTGTCCTTTCTACTTCTGAAAGAAAAAGAAACGACGATTAGTAACCGAGGCACTTGAACCATAAAAATGTCAAACGAAAACTTTGACGGAAGACAGGAGTTTAATGAATCTCGCTCAGAAATCCTGAAGAAGTACGAAAAACTGCGACAAGATGTGCGGTGCTTACATGCAAAGGTAGTCGAAAAAGAGTTACGCCTCGAAGAACTTAGGTAAGGAGACCAAATCAGCCTATTTATTTATGATCTTGGTTTTAAATTGGGGGAGTAATAATACCAATAGAACTACCAGTTCGTGGTCAATGGTTTTTCGAGATAATCGCAAATGTTGTTGTTCATTTACGTCTCGCTAGAGCTGCACAATGGGCTATTGGCGACGGTCTGGGAAACATCCCGATGCAATGCAATGGAGAATTGGAGACACCGTTGTCTTAGAACCATCGTCCTCCATCTCGGCTCTGCGATGAAGTGTGAGAATAGAAATTCGCTTGCCATAAAGTATCTTTTAATAGTAAATAATTAAAATAAAAGTAAGATGAAACCATCACCTGTGATAATCGTATCCAAATAAAAATGCACAAGCAAGTTTAACAACAGCCACACAAGATGAACGCCAGTCTTTCGCCTGCAGTGCAAATTTCATTGCTGAAGGTAAGTACGTATGTTTATTGTATTTCTTATGCCGACCATGTGGCCGAGTGGTTAGCGTGTCTGACTGCGGAGCCATTGGCCGCGGTTCGAATCCTGCTCAGAGCATGGATGTCCTTTCTCCTTTGTGTGTGAATGTGGCCCGCCCTATAAACGGGTTTGTGGTTGTGTGACGTGTGCGACGCTGCTCCACTGCCGAGGCTTCGCTACCGGTGCCCGCTGGGTAACGAGAAGAGAGTAGCAGTTCTGTGGCCAACGGGACAAACCCCAAGTGCCCGCCATTAAAAAAAGAAAAAAAAATTGTATTTCTTATCAGGGACTTCTGAAGAGCGCGACGGCGCATTTCGACGAGGGAAGGAGGAGATAATTGATTATATTCGGCGTTTTGCATTTCAAGTATACCCTTTCTATTTGTGACGTCTACCCTGTTTTTCTCCCATGATGATCTGCATGGCTGAATCTTTGATCATGGTTTAATTCAAGTACTTTTAGTCAGGGACGGATCTAAGGGACAGCTGGGAGAGTTTGCCCCGGGAACTAAGATGGAAGAGGAGCCGAACTGACCAAAAAAGATCTTTCTATATATCTAGAACCACGTAATAACTAATTAAGTACCAACTAAAGAAATAATAAACTTCCCAAGTAATTTTTTTTTTTCCTTTTCAGTACTTGATGTTCAGGAAATTTTATTTCATTTTTGTACACTACTTCTACCATTTTCTCACTACAGTTTATCTCGATTATAGAAAATCTATTTCCTGTGAAGGGAAACCAAATCACTCATTAACATTTCTGTTTACAGTTTAAAATTCGATCTGCATTTTTGCGTCTTCTACGCATTTGGGAGGCTGTTTAGCTATTTTGCTCTAATAGACTTCGATATTTTACGCCGTGCTGCAGGGAGGGCTCTTGTCTTCCGCCGAATTTTTGACAGTAAGCACAATTTCGTGAGTCGATCAATGTTTTTTTTTGGGGGGGGGGGGGGGANTATTTTTTTTTTGGGGGGGGGGAGGAAATACTTGGGGTGTCCTTGTTACTGTCAGTGGGGCTAATGAGAGAAAAAAACCTAGCTGTTTATCTGCAACTTTTTATTTCTTTAAAAATTCATATTGCAATTCAATTAAACTATTTAAACTTGTGACTTGTTGTTCTTTAAAAATTTTCCACAATTTTTAGAATAACTTTCATGAACACAAAATTACAGGTTATTTGACATGCAGGATTATTATTGATTATCATTTGATCGAAATTTGCAAATCTTTAACCACCTGTATTTTCTTTTTATATCCGTCCTTTATTTTATACAGCCGACCCAAATTTTTGGGTTTACGACTACTAATGTTCAACTCCGTAGCCTTGTAATTTTGAACTAAGCCAGAAGACAAGGAAACTCCTGGATCAGTAGCCCAAGAGGTATTGATTTGTTATGGGAACATGGAGGACTTTGCGACTCAACCATTAACTACATGGGGAGTCTTCGGCTGGCGGGGTTCGAACCCACGAATTCTTGGACATGGGCCCAAATAATCTGGCATCAAAGGTAGAAGAAATGGTTGCCGTGAGAATCAGAAATTTGTAATTTTCTCTACGGGCTTGAATGAAAGTGGAAAGCTCATTGTGTATGATTTAAATTGAAGTTATTTTCTGATGCAAATAAGACGGGAAACAAAAGGATTCTCATATTATATTACGCAATTGGCTTCAAAATGCAAAATTATCGAAAAATAAAACATCATAAGATAAAGTTAACAATATATAAGTAAGATTAATTATTTTGTATTAAAAGATCTTCAATAAAAAGATAGAAACTGTAAAACAGTATCGCAAAATCAAAAAAAAAAAAAGCGCATCTGAAAAAATTTAATAATTAAAAAATCGAAAATCGGGCTTCGTAATCTGTTTACAAATACACTTATTAAGCTTTATGTAGAATGTTGTATTTTTATTCAGTATGCAGACATGTATACACACATTCTTTATTTTGTCATATGTATAGATTATAAATTCATAGAACGCTTTATAGGATAAAATAAAGAAATTTTAAAGAGTAGCCAGCGGCAGCTTTTTCAACTGTGGTCAGTTTATCAAAAATTAAAAACTTTAAGAGATTAAAAAAAAAACTTTAGATATTAGGGATTTCTCAAAAAATAGTAAACATGAAAGGGGTTTAATTCTAAACTGAAGAACAATCTTAAACAAAAGTGAAATAAAATGATTTTTAGAATATTAAAAAATATTCATAACAATTACACATTTATTATTATATAAAAACAATACCAGAGGTTCGCTTTTAACAACAACAAAAAATTGTGGCGATCGGCAGACAATTTTTTAATTGCTATTTTGTTATGTTGACCGTCAATTTTTCATTGTAGAGCATGCATTCTACGATCTAATTTCTTCTGTCGTAGGGAAATGATAAAAATACTGAAGGTCACAGATCGCAAATGTTTTTTGATGAGAAGTGACATTTTGATGGAAGGTAATGCCCTAACTTACGCTCTCAATGAAAAAGAAAAGGTAATGACTTCATTTTCTCTTCTTCCAATGTTTTATTTATTCAGAGAATGAATGCAGTTTTATTTCAACAGAGTGAAAAGAGGCTCGAAGATCTGAAGGTTGAAATAGGAGAAAAAGTAAAGCAACTCAGAGATTTCCAAAGTAATTTCAGCATAAGAGTCCCATCTTGATTAAAGAACACAGTTCAATGAAACATTATTATTGATATTACTTTATTTTGAAGGAAAACTTTAACTAATTCCTATGTATAGTGATTATACAAAAAGAATTTTTCTATTTCTGACAGATTTTTTTTCCCTTTCAAATTTGAATTGTATTGCCTAAAATGATAAAAGGCTTCTGAAACACTTGAATGTTTATGAAATTATTCTAAGAAATAGATTGTAGTGTAAATTTAACACATAATTGATTGACTATTTTTTACTATTTCCTTGCATCATTTTAGTTAAAGAAATTATACATATATATATATATATGTAAAGATAATTTGTAAGGTTTTATTAAACGATTTTTTACTACATACATAGCATTTAGAATATTTAAGCCTTAAAAATTAAGCGATATTTTCATCTACAAAAAGGTTGTCACCTCCAGCAATTTAAAAAAAAAAGGTTAAGCTGACTTTCTGCGATAATGACTTACCAGGTTTGATATTGATTTAAGAGACCCTAAAATTAGATTGCTTTAATTTAACTGCATTTTTTATAACTACACACACGCACGCTATATATATATATATATAT
>NC_092204.1:29321384-29340857 GCF_043381705.1 Parasteatoda tepidariorum
AATCAGATTTCAAATTTCCCTGATTTTTCCAGGTTTTCCAGATAAAAATCTTAAAATTTCCAGGTTTTTGTTTCTTTTTTCTTATAAAGTATAGGATGTGTACAAGAAAAGTGTCTATATTATAAAATATTTTATTCAAAATGTTACTTTTTTAACATATCATACTTGAAAAAAATAATTTATTTTGACAATTTTCAAGATTTTTTATTTATTTTTTAATGTTTTGGTACAAAATTTTGAATCAAAAATCATATATTGACCAACAAAGGAGCCTTTTTTTAAAATTAAAATATGTTATAAGAGGTTAAAATGAAATAGAAAAAATTGCCATTAATGCAACAATTGTAACAATTTGTCGACAAACATTGCTGTTAGCGATTGTAAAAAAATGTGTGATTCGTTGGTTTGCTCAGAAAAAATAATTCACAGATTTCTTTGAATGGGAGTAGAAAAAGAAAAAGAGTGCGATATAAAATCTATTATCATAAAATTTAACCAACTAATTTTTGGAGAATTTTATAAAGTTAAAAATACAAAAACATTTTGTCAAAATCGGAAAAAAAAATAACCACCAAAGCATCGGAACAAACTTGAGCCATAAATGGATTCAGCCCAAAGACAGTATTTAAAAATAGAAGTTAATATCCTAAATCTTTTTCCAACTACACCAGAATCTTTCCTAAATTGCGCAGTCCCATAGCGGTCAAAGGTTTCTGCATTCGTTTAGCAACAGTAGGAGAATTTTATGTGGCATTCTAGTTTAACAGCTGTAATGGAGCAAATTTTGATGCAAGCAAAGTATTGCTAAGTTGATGATATTTCAACTGCTTGGCGATACATTTCGGTTAAAAAAAAGTGGGTATAATGGATGAAATAATTTAAATTAAGAAAATTAGCAAATAATTTAAATTAGTGAAATTAAAAAAATTATCAAAGAAAAATTTCCAGCTTTTCTTTAAAATTCCCTGATTTTTCCAGGTTTTTATCCAAATTTCCCTGATATTTCCAGTATAAAAAGATTCCCTGATAATTCCAGGTTTTCAAGGTTCTCCAGGTGGGTGGCCACCCTGTAATTTGACAACAAAAAAAATTATTATATTTATCAGCTAATAATACAAAAGGTTGATAGCTGTTTTAAATCACTAAGTGATTTGTGACTGCTTCAAATCATTTAAAAAAATTCCAATTGACAAAAAAAAACAACTTAAAATTGACATAGGATAGTAGTCAAGATTTAAAAACTAGTGAAACTTTTCATGAAAAATTTTATGAAGAATTAGAATTAATGATTCTAATTATTAGATTAGAATTAATGAAACTGAATGAATGAATGATGCATATTCATTAAACAAGCATAGTAAATAATTGATCAAGTTTGTGTATTTTTACGGTTATAAGCTAAAAAAACTTTTTTTTTAATATGTTAGATCAAATTTTAGGTTACAGGAAATGCATATAATAAGATAAAATATCAAAATATATCCATTCAACATATCTGTTTCAATTTTAATAACAAATTATATAGATTTTAATAAATGTGGAGCATGAAATGTGAAGCATGATTTTTCAAATTTGGGAATAAGCATAATTTTCAAGTCACATTTATACGAATCTAGATATACTATAGGTAAATCAAAATGATAAGAATGGTGAAGTAAGTCTTGAAGATTGCGTACATTACGTATCACAATGTGTGACTCTTAAATTGAATTGCGGTGTATGTTTCTTAAATCGGAACAATATGAATAGCAAATGATACAAAACACATGAACTAACAAGACGTAAATCACAATGTGTGATACATAAATCATTTTAATGTGAATAGTGATCAATTATAATGTAAATTGCAATTCGAAAGGTGCTTAATATAGAACAGCTGTGTGATTCTTAGATCATTTTGATGAGAATTGTGAGTGGTAATTCTTAATTATCTCTTTTGTGAATCGCAATGTGTGACTTGTAAACAATTAGAATGAGAATTGAGGCTGAAATTACTTAAATACATATGTTATATGATTCAGAAATAATTTTAATTGAAATCATGATGTGTGATTAATAAATCACTCTAATGTGAATCCTGATGTGTGATTTATAAAATACCTTAACATGAATTCTCATGAGTAATTTAAAAACCACTTTAAAGTAATATTCGATATGTGATTCATTAATCACTTTCATTTAAATCGCAATTCATAGAAAATTTTATATGAATTCCGATACGTAAATCAAGAATCAGTTTAATGTGAATCCCGACGTTTATTCATAATCAATGAAACCTGTAGAACTAAATTTTAATTATTAGCAGTAAAAGCTAATTGTAAAAATCTGATTGTAAAATAATAAAAAATTAATTATTTTTGTACATAAATTAAAATAACAAATAAGATAATACTAACCTGTCGTAATAATGAAGTTAACACATTGAACATATCTCTAAATCAATTAAATACTATATATCATTCGTAAACTATGACTACAAAACCAAATATTTGCTAGAAATTTCAGCTTTCAAAACATCAGAGAGATGAACAATAACCTGGTGTGAAAACTCTTAGAGAAAAGTTTTGTATCTCCTTCCCTTTTACACTTCAAGCATTAAAAGTTGCATCTATCAGAATTTCCATAATTTTCCTTTGAATTTATTAATTATTTTTTACTGCTTTTTTATAAGAAAGATTAGTATTATTTTAATTCCTAAAATATCAAGTACTTTTCAACTCCCCTATGGCAGAATTCAAGGACTTTTCAGAGTCCTGATTTTTTTCAACAAAATTTAAGGACTTTCAAGTACAGTGGGATTGTACTTGAATCGAGAAATTATCTTTACGTTTAATAGAAGTTAAATTAATAAATTTATAGAAAATTTCAATAAATCAAATGAATTAACTTTACTATTAGTCTCCACTTCATAGCTAAGTTTTACTTTAATTATGGGTCCCAAATTTCTTTTAGAAACATTTTTCAAAATTTAGTTTTAAAAGAAATAAAAAACACGCATTTATAATAATTCCTTAGAGCTATATTTTGCTAATTACTAGTTTGATAGAAAATTGTAGTCATTTTATATTGTTTTACCGTAAATGTTTTATTACTCGACCGGACAAAAGGTTCGCTTCCGCACGCAAAATTTTTGGACTCAGTACATTTCCACAATTTTAAACAAAGTAGTAATTAACATTTTTAGATATTTTTGGTATAAGTCAAATGAGAAGGGGGTTGATTAACCCAGTAAACAGCATAATCAGACGTTCAAGTGAAGAATCATTAGCAAAGCTGTATCGTTTAGAAATTGCGTCTGTATATAGATAAAAAAAATTTAGAACCTAAGGGATTTAGTTAAATCTTCTAAACTGAATCATATTAGATCCATGCTTTTGTTCACTCCCAGCACTATGTCAGATTCCATTAAAAAGTCATTCAGCACCAAGGCAGCCCAACTCAGCTGATGTTGTGGAGTATCTATTTGTATTTATTGAACTAACTGCAAACAAATGATTAACTGCAAACAAATGCTAAAAAAATTATCATTATGATTGATATTAATAACATGATTAAACTTTAATCACCATAATTTATGAACAAAATATTTTATTTTGGGCTACATAACAATACATTGAATTGTATAAAAAGTGAAAATACAATTATGAGTAACAAAACTTAACATTTAAATAGTATCTTTTTTAAAGCAATTAGAAGAACAAGTATATTTTTTTATATACTATACAAAAACAGTCATTTGGCATGTAAAAAAATGTTTCTACATTTAAAAGTATTTTGCTATTTACACACATGAATAAGGTTAAAATACTTTTTCCTGCAATTCATTTGTTAATGCATTTCTTATCTCAATGCCGTATATTGACAGTGTGCAATATCAAAATAATATCATGCAAGTTTTTTTATGATATTTTACAGTAAAATGCATTAAATATTTTTTCTTACAAAAGGGGTGACTAATAAAGTTTTAAATATCTTTAGTAAAACTAAAAATGTTTTTCATTTATTGAAAACATAAGAATTATTTAATTTCCAAGAAATTATTTAAACACGAGAATATAAACATAGGAAAACAAAACATCAATTATATCATTAGATAACTTTTTGGTTCATCTATATATGGACCAATGAATTTAAATTAGAATAAATTTTAATAGAGAAAAGAAAAAATCATGAAAAATTTCAAATTAAAAAAAAAATCCAATGAGTAAGTTATACACATAATACTCTGAAAAATATTTTACTGTCTCAGTACTTTTCATTTCAGTTTATATCTGATATGAGTAAAAGCTCATTTTATCGCAGAAAAAAAATACTGCAACTTATGACGTGTCATCATTCCTTTGAAACAACAGCGGCCACATTGACTGTCAGTCTGCTAATAAGAGAAGCTACTTGGTCTTCGCCGCTGTCTCTCCATGCGGCTTTCAGATGTTTGGAGGCTAGTTTGTCCCATTGCCCGGATTCGGGAGGAATAGTTTCCTCTTCTACAGAAGCAGTCATCACATATAGGACTCTCTTGAAGGGAGCGTTTTCATGATCGCACAAACTGTGGAATATCATGGCTGCCTCAAAAGGAATCTGATCCAAGTTTCTCACCAGGACAGCTCTCACTTGCTGCACTTGGGTCAAGTTGCCTTGAATGGTATCGTCAATATCCCTCTTGAGCTGCTCGGCAGTCGAAAAGTACCTGAAGTCAATCAACACGAAATTGTGAGGATCCGACACCAACTGCACTAATCGGTTTGCCAACTTGTCGGTGATGTCCTTGGTTTTCCTGGAGAATATCAAAACGATTATACCAGGAGATTCGGGATTTTTGGAAGCTCTTTTTACGACAGCCTCGATCATCTTATAGGTAATATTGGGCTGGCCTTCAAATTTGCTCTTCAAGTCACTTATCAACTCCTGTACGTCCAACTGAGTGTCTTTAATTGGGTAAGAAGTCTTTACCCAATACAGGTAGAAGACAGAGACGACAACACATAGGATAAGAATACAGAGGAGAAACGAGTAGGGCGATACTAGAGAGCCCGTATTACTGATTTGGGCCTTTTTTTCCTCATTCTGCTGCAGAAGGAAGGAAAAACAAGGTTAAAGAACTTGTTTATAACAAAAGTGGAAATTATTTCAAATAATGATCAGGAAAGTGAAAAAAAGGGGGACTAAATTGGACAAGACAAATTGCCCAAAATGGTTTATTTTACAAAATAAGTTTTGCCTTTAACATTCGAAAAACATTTAAACATTAAAATTTCCCTTCTATTATAGATTCACATATGAGGGTGATTTTTAAATTTTAGGCATTTTTGATGATGTCTAACAAAACACTATTTTTTTTAATTATAGAATTCAATGGCCTTCCATGAGTTAAATAACTATGTGTTTTCCAAAAATAGACGCAATTTAGAAACCTGTGGCAAAATCACGGTTACATTGCTCGTAGGGCTTCCTTTTCTGTATAGGCTAAAAAAATTTATATATATATTTTTAAGATTTGTCATCTAACAAAAAGGTTGCTGCCTTAGCAAGCATGTGTTTTTTCACTAATTTGAAGAATTTTCCGAATCTTGACGTTGTTTTACAGATTTCCATGAATCAAAAATTTACTTTCCGAAAAATTTTTCCGGGAGTTTGGCTCATCTAAAATTTAAATTTTCACAGAAACCTCCCTAACAATACATTTATTCCTCTTTACCAGCAACTTCTTATTTATTTATTTTGCTGAGATTTTGTTTATGAGCAATAAAAGAGATTTTTTAAACATCGATTTGCAAAGGCAAAACTTATTTTTTTAATTAATTTATTATGGCCACTAGCAGGTCTCAACTTCACAAAAAAGTTTTACATTACTCATTCTATATCTATCTGATAATTTCACCCTAAATTTTTTTCCTTTAAATTTAATTTAAAAAATCTGAAAATAAAAACATGTTTTTATCTATAGAGCAAAATAAATTACCTAAGAATGATATTTTGTAAAATATTTGTTTGATACAAAATTAAACTGTTTTTTTTTATATGATGCCAGGTCATAAATCCAAATTCTACTAAGTGCTCAGAATCAGCAGGGTAAAAGATTAAATTTTCCTTGGCTATTCAGACACAACAAAATTTTAGGACTCTGTGCATCTCTATTATTTACACACACTATCTGTTCTCCCAAACATGCCTGTGACTTTAAGTCAGGTTAGGTTATCTATAAAAACTCAAAATTATAAATTAGGGTTCAAATAATCGAAACATAGCCTAGTTCCATTATTTGAATGATAAAGAGATAAATTATATTATTCTGAAATGACAATATGAATGAAATAAGATTTGCTAAATTCTAAAATAATAAAAAAGCCCTTCAAATCTAAATTATTGTTGCAAAATTGATTTCTCTGACGAAGCCTGAGCAGTCCTACATTTAGTGCAAGTCCATAAGTCTTTCGCCCCTGAACATACAAGAGACACCTCAAGTGACCACTTGCAAACTGAGTTAAACAAGTCTGCTGTCTTCTAGGTTCCTCAAAAAGCAAGGCACCTCCAGGACGTTTTCTGAAATACCAACTATGCAGAGGAGGAATCCTCCAGAGGTCCATAAATATTTTTTTGCACTCGGCAAAGACCTCATTGAAAGTGGAAGGTATATCTGGCTATAAAGGTTCCAAGGAAGCATCTTAAGCCAGTGAGTCTGCTTCTCTCTGTACATGTTTGTTATTATTAAAGGTATCTTACAGAAAGATATTAGTGCTAGAGGGTTTTGTCGCTGATAGTTCAGGGGCACTGTACATAATTTAAAAAGTTTATAATGAAGTATAAAAAAGTATTCTAATTTAAGAAAAAGTTTGTTTTCAAACTAAAACTTTAAATTTTACTTAAATTTTTTTAAAAAGAGAAAAATAAATTATAAAAAGCCTAATCATTAACCTTGAGATCTGACTTATTATTACTAATTTTCAAGAGCAATCTGAATAAGGAACTAAAAACCCATAATATATGTGCCATAAAATGAATGAAGCATAAACAAAACACTGGAAAAAATATAAAATTCTTATATTACTATAATATGAAAATGACTTACATCTGAGGATTGTTTTTTATATTTTGCTTGTTTATTCTCTTTTTCATGTATGGGTCGTCGTTTCAACAGATGTGGGTCGAATTTTTCAACAGATATCTGAAAAAATCAACCCTTATACATAACCAAGAAACAATAAGTATCATAAAATAAAACTGCAATTCTTTCAATGCTTGTGTGATTTTATTAAATAACAATTCATGAATCACAAATTATATCATTTCACAAACAGTCAAAATTTTTAACACGCTTGTTATCATTTCCTTGGCATACTATAGAGAGAAAGTGCACCTTGAACTTATTTCAACTTTTTATTTAGTTTCTTTTTTAAGGCAGAAAGTAATAATCATAATTGAGAAATTTTTTGGAAAATATATATATTATGATTAAGATTTCTTTTGTTTTTCGTGAGCTGCATGATTATAAGCAATCCATTTGAGTTAGTGTCTAATATAATACACCCTTAAAATATGTTATGCTATGAATGAATCCCTAGCCAATACACTGTACGTGCTACACTAAGTTGGTCTCAATCAGTTTACAGATATGCTCTTACAACAATTAATATTTTCCCCTTTTTTAGTCTTCCTGATTTCTAATTTCAAGGAAATTTTGCAGTATCAATGTGTTTCATCAAATAGCGTAGCTTGACTATTTCCGTGAAATGCTTTGGCTCTTTCTTTAAGAAAGAGAGAAGCAGATTTTTTTCCCCATGAAATTTCAGTTTTGTTACATTCCTAAATCCTTTTCTTTTACACAAGAAACATATCAACAAAAAACTAATATTTAGAGGATATTTGTACAACGAAAGAAACAAAAAAACAACAAAAGTTGTAAAACAAAAGAAGATTCAAAAGTATTAATTGTTGATTAGAGATGTAATGATTAGTGCTTTGGCTATATAATGAATATGTGTTACAAAAATTTGGCGGAATACCGAATATTCAACGGCCGAATAGCAATATATATATTTTTTAAAAAAATCAATAATAAATATTATTTTAGGTACATAAATAAGTTTAGCCATTATTGAAAAATAATCAAAATTTTGCTATAGTATTGATAAGGGGTTAAGAGGAAAAAACTAATACAAAACCTATATATTATAATATCCTAATTTTTGAATAAAAATTTTAAAACTGAGCATCTCAGTTTTCTAATGACCGTATTGCAAAAAAAAAAAAAAAAAAAAAAAAAAAAAAAAAAAAAAAAAAAAAAGGAGAATAAATTCGAATCCAAACTAATCTTAACTGCCCTGACACTTTAAAAATGTCAATTATTTTTTTTTAAATTAATAGACTCTAAAACAAAATTGTTTTTAATTATTGAACAAAAAATTTAACTTTAAACATCCCAATTTCATTTTATCAATTTGACGTATTCGTAGAAAAAGTGACAATAAAAGAATAACATTATCAGGAAATGCTTTTAAAAAAGGTTGAGTGAAAGAAAGAGAAAAGTTGATAAATTAAGTGATTTTAAAATATAACTTTAATGTTGAAAAACACTGTTTTCTAGTAAATTGTCTTACTGTACATGAAAAAAGAATAGGGTCTATTAGAAATGCTCTAATAAAATGCTATAATAATAATAATAAAAAACATTCTCAATTCTTAAAAGAAAAAGTTATAAAACAACAAAATTGACCTGCCTAGATACAATTTTAAAAAATTATTCTTCAAATTTAGCTTTCCCACTTGTCTTTCAGAACATAAATTTGCAAGTTTTAATACTTAACAAAAAATGCATAATAAAAAAAAAAAAAATTNTCAACCCAAATTTCAAAAAAAAAAAAAAAAAAAATTTTAGATTACTCTTTATTAGATTTATCTATTTATTAGATTTATCTATTTATTAGATTTATCTATTATTAGATTTATTTATCTATTTAAATTTTAAAAAAAAATTATTTTTGAAAAATACTTAGCAGCATATTCAGCAAAAAGCAAACTACTGAATAATGGCCGAATGTTCGTTACATCTCTAACGTTAATGAAAAAAATTATTTACATTTAAAAATAATTATTTCTGAACATTTCTGGTAAAAATTTGACCAGATATGGGATGAATCAGATATACTGAAAGATACTAATAAAGCATTATCTCAAATTTTGATGGAAACTGTTAATATGCCTAAGGCCATATCCAAATATCAAGAGCCACAATTAATTATTGGTTGTGTTACACAAAAAAAGTAAACACTAAGGACATAGGTCTGCAATAGCTAATAATACTACTGGCTATAATATTTCTTCTTTGATAATGCCTTGCATTTACTTGATAGCTCCATCAATATTACTTTATTTACTCAGAAACAACTCCTATTTGACATACAATATATAAAAATAATCAATAACAGTGTAGTTGGCAAGTGTTACTTGAGATACAGTAAGACCTCGATTATCCGAGCTAATTGGGACCGCTAGTACCTCGGATATCGGAAATCTCGGTTAATAGAAACCATGTATAATAACACTCCGTGCTTGCGAATTTAACTTCTTTTAAAGTATGTATTTTTAAAATTTACATAATTAAACTTACTAAAATTTACATGACTGAACTTCAGTGCTTTTGTGGGGTAGAAGTGCCTGTAACACGGACAACGAACTAATATATGTATCATTTTTTCCAAGCTCATTTTGGAAAGGAGAAAAAAAAAATTAGACTTCGCTATTGCTTCGGTTATCAGAAACCTCGGTTAATCGAAGCTCGGATAATCGAGGTTCTACTGTAATTAAAAGTTTTGTTTGAGATTTTTGAGTAGTAAAAGATTTTTCCAAGAAACAGAAATATCATTTAAAAATGAAACACTCTTACTCCTTTCTATTTATTACCTTAGAATTCTCTATCATTACAGGTTGTAAACCAGATTCTCCGGTCTCTTCATCACCTGACATTTCATCCTGGAGAGGAAAACAAAGAAATTACAGATCAATAATTTGGTACTTACGTATTATCGCAACCAGGCAAAAATTCGCATAAATCGCCAAATTTGGCGACCCTACTTACGGCAACCCTACGTGTTATATGAATAAAATAATATAAAAAACTATTAAAAATTATCTGTAATTAATAAATGTACATTTTCCTTCTATTCATACTTTCTTACTCAAACTCACAAATCGCGCCAACCTGGTTGCGATAATACGTAAGTACCAATAATTTTATTATGATGTGTAGTTAATGCCCTAAGTTTATTTTTCAAAGGCTCTTCTTCATTGAAAATAATAGCTTTACTCTAATATTTTCTTTGGGAAATTAAAAACAGGGATATCAGATTTAATTTTAGCCAGGTCGGAAAAAAAAAGACATCAAATTTTTAAAATATTCCCAAACTGCGGTTACATAAAAGGGATATGTAATAAACTAATTACAATGACTTAATTAGGTGAAGCAATACAGAACAACAAATTCAAAATAATATACAAACAACTTTAAAAACATTAAAATCATCATGAACAAATTAGGAATTAAAACTAATAATTTACTCACTTTTGCAATAAATAATTTTATTGGGAATATTTCCGTATCGCGATCTGTCATGCCAACTGCAATCGCCAAGGTACCAAATAGATTTTAAACTTGCAAATAAAAAAAAACATGTAGATGTTTGCCCGGGGGTGGCTATGAATTATACCTTTTGAGATGGCCCCTTTCTGTGAAGTTTTTCTTTTTTTAAAGTTTCTCATAGGCCACTGCCCGGAAGTTTCCAAGACTTGGCGATTATTCTGCCACAGATCAAGATACGGCATTTTATTTTGAAAATGATCTAAGGTTAACCTTTAGTTAAGTGATAAAAAAATAAAGTTGTAAATATAAACCATAGAGAGTTAGATTTTTTCAGAAGAGCATTTAATATTTAAAAATTGTCTCGATTGAATTTAATTCTCAATAATAAACCAGGTTTTCGTACGTACAATAGTTACAAAAAAGTTTACCATAAAGATCATTTATTAGAGTACATAGGAAAACCAATTATAGGAACTATAGAGAATTTATTAATCTTACTAAGTAGTTTCTTAATAACTTAAAAATCCTTTAACTATTGCTTCATTTTTAAAAAGGTAATGATTATCACTGTAAGAAATTACGAGATTTCCGTTTAAAATTCCGGGGATTCCCCGAAACTAGAACTATACTAATCGGAAGATCCCATTGCAGAGACTTATCTAAGGGGGGAGGGAAAGACTTTTCCTGGAATGTTTGAAATGAATACGCTTAGAACTAAATATTTATACTACTAACAATAATAAACTAATAAAAACTTTGTAAAACTATTAAAATTGAAACATAACAGAAGTAATTATAGAATACTATGCACTGACAAACAAATACCTAAAAGTTATGATGAGTAAAGGTAAAACTGAAAACTAACAATTAAAAAAAGCAAAAATAATAATATAAAAATCATACAAATATAACAGTACCTCTTCATTTGATGAGCTTCCTCTCTGATTTTCCTCCATTATTGAGTTGATAAGCTTAAAAGATAACAAATATTATAAGTCGTAAAAATAAAAAAACTTAGTTTAAAATATTTTTAAAAATTTCTATTAAATTGAAATATATTTTGTCCAAACAAAATTTCGAATTCTTTACACACTTACGCGCTTTTCTTCTTGATGGTTTGTATATCGGAGAAAGGTGCGACGGGTTCTTTGCGTTAGCTTGTAGCTCTGTTTTTCTATTAATGAAACTTATGGTTGAAAGCATAGAGGAAAGTTGCACCTAACTCTCTGCGTTAGCTTGTAGCTTTCTCTATATTTATGACGCACTTACGCACTTTTATGGAATAGTGCGACGAGAGCTTTGAGTAAGCTTATAGCTCTGTATTTCCATTAACGATTTAGGGTAAGGCTCCTATACTATCAATAATAATTCAGGGGCTCTAGCTTAGGGTAATTAGTAGAGCCAATAATATGACATTTGCCACATACGTAAGCCACAGCCCGTTTTATTGGCAGGACACATTCTTACACCATCCATCCATTCATCCATCAATCTCTGAGCCAGTACCCTCAGAGGTAATAATTTGACAAGGGAACTTGGAGGATTTTTTGTGATCCCGACAGATTTAACTTGTACCAGAAGTAACTTCGAAGAAAGTGAAATTCATCATGCCGTTTGGGGCCTCCTTGGCTGAGTGGTATCATACGCCAAACACTGTGCAAAACGTGGAGGAAGCGGGTTCAAATCCAGCTGTTACCATGGAAGTATCTTCGTGTTGCCCTTCTCTGTATGCTGCTGTCTGTCCTTTTATTTAAATGTTTATAAGCCTAATTTGAGCAAAAAAGCCTGTAAATGTATGTGATTCCAATAAGCCAATAATGAACATGGCGTTTCCGATGGATGGCTTTTTCAAGATAAATGCAAACAACAACAATATCGAGCTCTACTCCTGATAAGAAAGTATACTGCTACTTACTACACCTTATTCTGCTAGGCGATAATGATAGTTGATCACGTAAAGGCAAGCAAAGATAAGGATAGGGTTTAAAATTTGCCTTAAGACTTCCGAGTTATTATTTCCGATTGATTTTGACGCCTAAGCTTGTAAAAGGGAGCCATCAAATATAATTTTATCTGTAGTGTTTACAATATATAACGCGTTCTTTGAACTTAAATTTCAGCTAAATAACATGTGAATTTGGAAAACTCCACGAGCATATAGCACGGCTTAGAGGAGAATTTCTCCAGAACAAAAGTCTGGGGCTGTCTGCTGCTATGGTAACAGGGAAAGCACATTTGTAATGGAGGTGCAATGGAGGAATACCTGCATTGGAGGTGCAATGGAGGAAATATCTACATTTATGCAATTTAATTTTGCCGACCGGTCTGTGTAGGGGTTAGGGAACTGCCCTTGCATCAGAAAGGTTCTGGGTTCGAATCCCGCTCAAGGCATGGATGTTCTTTCCTTCTGTGTACTATCTGTCCTTACTGCGGGATCGAGCAACGTTGGCCCACCTAATATGGTGTCCCTGAAAGAGTGGCCAACAAATCTGCCCTTCAGATGCCTGTATGACGTAAGTCCCCAGGTGGACATTGGAAAAAATACCTTTAATTTTCTTTAAGATTAAAGATCCTCTCAAATTTAAGCTTTCTTTCTATTATTCTTCTATATTTATCTTTTTTTTTCAACAGTTAAATTTCTCA
The DNA here is from genome assembly GCF_043381705.1 of Parasteatoda tepidariorum. Lineage (NCBI taxonomy): Eukaryota > Metazoa > Arthropoda > Arachnida > Araneae > Theridiidae > Parasteatoda > Parasteatoda tepidariorum. Next base: position 29,334,601 of record NC_092204.1, read on the forward strand.
TACTCTTATATTTTATTTTATGCATGACGCCTTTTCTTTTTTAATAATCTTTATCATCCATTTCTATTAAAGGCCTTCTTTGTGTTTCGAAATCTAGCAAAAGATATGTTTTCTAAATAAATTGCTAGTTTATTATTGATAATTGAAAGTTGTGGTGAGTAATTTGAAGAAACGTGTGATTTTATTTGTTTCTCTTTTCATGATGGTCGTTTTTTTTATTTTTCCAGTACGTGGTGAGTACTTTTTATTATTGTTATGCGTATTTGTTTTATTTCTCTTTGGAAACATCACTAAATTGCGTTAAATGATATATTTACATTTGGATATACGTTACAGGCACATCATTGCCTTATTTATCTTTTAATCGATGATTTTAATTAATTTTAGTTTTCAACCTTATTCCAATTTTGGTGATACCAATTTATCCAATTTGTTCAAACCTCACACTTTGTGACCATTTGAACCTTTTGGGTTATTGTTATCCCACCACTTTACTTAATGATCACGTTCCCCTTAATTTAACTACTATTGATTCTGTTTTTGGCCATAGTTTGTTTATTATGAAATATAATAATGGCCTATTTTTTCACTCAAGTACTATATCCAAATACAAGTACATAATATATATTTCAAATCCTCTATTTAAATAAAATAAATTTACTTAATTTGCACCATACATAATATAAATAATATATTATTTCAAGTGTCACTACATTATCAGAATATGTTAAATTTCTTCTTCTTTTTTCTATTATAAATTTAAAAAAATAGCAACAATTTGCGTAAAGAGCACTATTTTAAGTAAATTTCTTAAAGGTCCATGCGAATCTTAAAAAAAGTTCCAAAATCATATTAAATAAGTCTACTACGGGCAGCTGAGTCAGTCAATCGGGTAAACTTCCTATCTAATCTGTCATCGAAGCACCTTTCTGAAATGCGCTGTTACTGTTTCTATAGCAGCAGACGTCCTGAGACTTTGCGGCGAAGGGAGTTCTTACTATAGACAAACTATTTCTGATATTTTTAGATATGCTTTTATTAGACGATCTTTCTTCATATTTTGATTTATTCTCATTCTTTATTTTTATAAAATTCTAATTTATAATACATCAGGGATTTTATAAAATTATATACTGCTGTTATGTGTTATTGATTCATATTAATTATGCGAAAAAACTTTTCAATTGTATATTGCCATTTTTTTAATTGCGATTTTTCACGTAGTTATATTTGGATCTGGAATTTTATTAAACCTTTTCTCGAAATTCGAATAATAAAAAGCGTTGATGATAGTAACTTTCGATTTAATATAAAGTTAACTATTGCTACGCATTATTTTTCTTGAACTGTTTTTATTTCTGAATTCTTTAAAATGTTAGTTATCTAACATATCGTTAGTTATAGCAAGTTAAAATCTTTGGTGCTATGTTTCGGTCGATAAATCAATGTCTAAACATCTAAATAATCAGGGGGGGGGGAGAGTTGTTAATGGAGTTATCTATTTTTCATGAAAGTTAAGATGAAAATGTTGAATTTCAATTTTACCACTCTTTTTTATTGAAGTTCATACTTGTGTTTCCCTAGTATTGTTGGCATTTTCTCTAGCTTATTGCTAGAAATAGGTACGAAGAAAGGAATCCAGAGCATCGATACTTTTTTTCTAAGTTCAAAAGACAATCTGCATAATAGTGAAAAAACATTTCCCCCGAATATTAATCCGATGTGTTTTGGATGTTCCTTCTCTAAAAAAAATTCATTTTGTATTCGCTTGCTTAAGAAAGAATATCAAACATTTTTCTCTTTTAAATTTAATAACCCACAATAAAGAAGGAACGTTAAAATGCTACACTGAAGACATCTCCAGTTCAACTGATGATCGTATTGTTCTGCCAGCCGTCATTCGTCTCAAATAACAACGCCCCCTATAGGTCGTTGCGTTCGCGAATATGTTATTATACTAGTTTAGTAAATCACACGTGTTTTTTTACTTTCTATAATGAGTCAGTATAATTAGATTTTTTTCACATTTATATTAGCTTGCGACCTCTAATATTTTTCCTTTTTTATTTTATAAAGGTTTGGAAAATGTATGTTATGTTCGTAAAAATTTATCCCCCCCCAGAAAAAAAGAGTGGATAATCACGCAGTTCTTAACTGTTAAAGAACTTTTTTTTGTTTTTTTTAAATTTTTTTGAAGTTATTATTATTTTGTGTTTACATTTTCAATTATTTTCTGCTCTGCAAATCCACATGAATTGCTTTCCGTCTCACTCAATTAATTTTGGTTCCTTAACAAAAAAATTAAAGCAATAATAAAATGACGAAGAATTCCTCAAACGTAACCGAACCTATTGTAAAGCAAAACTCATAATTAATCTTTCACTTAAAATAATTTAATAAACCTTAAGCTGAAAATGAATTTTACGATTATATCAAACTAATTATTTTCTATCCAACCCAGACCCTTAAAAAATTTTAACAAAATATTTTGTTATTAAAACTAAAAGAAAAACATATGTCACTTCTGTTTCAACAGGAAACAACATGTTAAACTTCGCTTCTATTTTACTATTGGAACGCTTCAGAGAAAGTTTCGTTGTTGACGTCGTGAAGTAACGTAGGACTAACCCTGTACATTGGAACACTTTGGGTGACGTGTTGATAGTGACATCGGACTAACCCTGTTTAATAAATTTCATCAGTCAGGTTCTCGTTCGCATCATTGAAATCACATACGCCAATTCTTCGCGTACAGTTTGAAGGTCCCTCATGTACAGTTAGTAATTTTGTTTATCTTATGAAGTTAATTGTTAATCGAGCTTTTCGCAAAATCGTAAATATTTATCGCAGCATAGTTCAAAATCTAAAGTAATGGGTCCCACAGAGGATTGTCGTAAAGACGCGGTTCCCAATGGAACACTCAAGTCAAGCATCACTGATAGCGTTCAGTAAAATGGTGGATAACCTCTTTGGTCAGCCTGCGGAGCGACCAAGGGCACGCAGCGTCGGTCCTAGTTAGAATATTCTATCGTAAAGTGCTCGACTTCGCGGGCAGGTCGTCCAACTACCAAAGCGGGGAATCATCCGCTTCGTAAAGAATCAAAATTGTGAAATATGTCTTCGGATCATCCTCTGGGAAATTTCCCAAACCGTCGCTTATAGCCTATTGTGATGCTCTAGCACGATTTAAATAAAGTTCGATCGAACGTAAATGCGAATCGCGCATGAGCGAGTCATTTGTCTCACATGTGTGTAGTTTAAAATAACACAGTTTTTAGTATAAAAAAGTCATGAGCACACAATCAGATGCAGTGTGAATGGCCATAATAACTCCCATTCACTCAAGGAAAAAAGGTGTCTTGTTGGAACTTGAGAACATGTTTTGAAGACTATTGATTTTTGAAATGTTTAGAGCACCAATCAAAATCATTTATAGAACTGATTAGTTAAAATCGAATACGCTATTTTCCGCTCGATAAGCATTAAATAAGGGATGAAAAAAACTATTTCACAGATTAAAAGAAATACAATTCTTATTCATTTTATACTGATGACAAACAAAGTATCTTCGATAAAATTATGAGTGAAGTTCAGGCCAATGAGAAAAGGTTGTTTTGTGTTTTTACTATATAAAGCAAAATAATTTCGATTTGTGTCAATTTTTAAAATGATGTCATACAATTTGCAGTTATGTTATAAATTTTTCTAAAACCTCAGCGAAAAATGAGCTTTATTTTGGTGAACTTAATTGTAATAGAAGCTTAAAAATTATATTTTGCAAATGTTAATAACATACATTTCTTTTTCATGAAATAATTTCTACTTTCAAAAATCGCACCATAAACTTTGCTTTATATAGTAAAAAGTCTTAAAAATGGAAATCAAAAATAATTTTTTAATTTTAACAAAAAGTGTTTAAATTTTTAATAGGTATTACAACAGACACTTAAAAATTAAAAAAAATTATTTCACAAATTTGTATCTCATGAAATTTATGTTACAATGACATAAACAGTTTCGACTTTTGCCACTATTTAAAATGGAGTCATACACTTTTTCTAAAAATGAAGATCAAATATACATCGAAGAGCCATTACATTACGACCACCCTCCATCTATAACAATGGGCTCGCCCAGGTTTTCATGGTTTCTCACCCTGGAACAATGTTTTCATGAGGCACATTAGGACCCATAATCCTCATAGAACAATCCCTGACGTCTGTAAGCTACTTGAACATAGTTGCAGACCAGGTTCACCCATTCATGGCAACAGTTTTTCCTGGCGGGGATGGTGTTTACCAACAGGATAATGCACCATGTCATAAGGGTCGAATCGTCATGGATTGGTTCGAGGAACATTCCAGTGACTTTCAAGTCATGTCTTGGCCTCCAAATTCACCTGACCTTAATCCCATAGAGCATTTGTGGTCCTACTTGGAAAATCAAATTCGTGCTGCCACGCTACCCCCTCACAATGTGAGGGAATTGCAGGACCAGTTGGTGAGCACTTGGTACCAGATACCTCAGACTACCTATCAGCACCTTGTGGGATCAATGCCACGGCGGGTGCTAGCAGTTTTGAGGGCTAAAGGTGGTCCTTCATGTTATTGGCAGGGTGGTCATAATGTAATGGCTCTTCGGTGTAGTTTTTGTCCAAATCTATTGGACAAATATACTTAGCCTCGAAGAACCAATTATTATAGCTATGAAATTTAACGACGTTAAATTTCATAGCTGAGCGAAATATACATTTAAAATTAGCACTGGAGAATACGAGATCGAATACTTTCGTGTCACTGATTTCAAATCTACAGTTTTTAGGCAACTTCAATAATATATTCCTAGTCAAAACTTTTAAAAATTTACTCGAGCGAATACTAAATGTCCCCACTTTTATACTACGTAGGGAGTGATAAGAAAAAGGCAATAATCAAAAATATCGTTTAAAAAAAAATCTGTTGCTTACCAAACAAATTTCAGATTTGAAATACCTAAATCAGGTAAAATCAAGTACTTGTATAAATGCAACAAGAATTTGTGTTCCAGTGTAATTTCCTTAATTCTGGTATAATAACACAAAATTCGTTATTCCTTTTTTTTTTCAAAATACAGGCATAAATTTTCATAATAATGTAAATTTCTAACAAAAAAAATAATAAAATTCATATAAAATGTGATGGCATCAGTAGTAAGGATAAGCTAATTTAAAATCACAAAACACTGATGGGTATTGTTTTTCCAACTGATCACTTCTATGAACAAAGTTGCGTTCTGAAGAAGGTATTTTTCTACCACAGTCTCATAAACTGTTATAATAATGTTTTCAAAAAGGCTCGAACTGGTCTATAAGAAAGTCATCCACATTGTTTCGAAATTGGAAATTTCTTTATTCTTCTAGTAGAATACTTCATTTGCCATTGATATCAGTTAGAAATTTACTGGAACCGTTTTGGTTATACATATTGCACAAAAAATATTGATTGAAATAATTTCCGAACAGGGTTTCCCCCCCCCCTTCATTACAATGTAAAAATAATATTTGGTACAATGTATCATTTGATATATCCGAAATTAATATTTCTTGCAGCTGTCGTTTTGCACTTTTCAAGTGGCGCTGGTATGCAGACAATCGTCGATCCATTAAAATACGAGTATACATCATAATGCGGATGAAATCTTTTAGAGGCAATTACAGGCATTACCAATGTTCATAGTAATCGAAAAACGCATGTTTTTCTCTAATGAATGAGTTATATATCACACTAATGACGATGAACCTCAGAATGAAACGCATTTTTTCTTCTTATCTTTTTTCTTCTATCGTATATGAAAAATACAGAGCATGTCACCAGCTGTATGTTCGTGGTTCTTTTCCCCTTTTCAAATCTCAATAGATTGTTTCCCTTTACGGACTTTCAAGTACGGAAAAATGATGATTCGCTGTCTGTAACTTAATGAAGATGTCTGTTATGATGTTTAGAATTTTCTTCTTCTTACATGATATGTTGCTGCCAGAGACCAGAAGCTGTTGTGAACAGAAAAAAGATCCAATCGATCGCCATGAAGGATCCTTTGCTCAAGTAAGCTGGATCTGAAAAATTGCAATCATTTAGTTGAAAATTAATTTTTCGTTAAAGATACTAATTTGTCACACACAAAAACACATACATTCTTAGTCATAGACATGCCCATGAGTGTTTATTGGGAGGGACACTAATATGTATGTATATCAAATGTGAACTATATATATATATATA
>NC_092204.1:29344565-29389720 GCF_043381705.1 Parasteatoda tepidariorum
TATCTATCTATCTATCTATCTATCTATCTATCTATCTATCTATCTATCTATCTATATATCTATCTATCTATCTATATATCTATATATCTATATATCTATATATCTATATATCTATATATCTATATATCTATATATATATATAGTGGCCGCATCGTCTTTATTCGAGAGGGTGGATTTTCGCTTTGAGAAATTGTAGTCCGCATGCTGTGTAATGCCGCAACAGTCATGCGTGTTTTGAAGAAATGAATATAGGTGAAACAAACGATGCGAAAACCTGGCAGTGGGGCACGCATTGGCACAATAATTTGGGACGACAGACACCTCCACATAACGAATAAGTACATTTATCCTTTCATTTTGCTTCGTTAGTAAATTTTATCTTATAACCGTCGCTTAACATCAGACCCAATTTTGAGTTTACGACTACCAGTGCTTAACTCTGCAACCTTGTAGTTTGGAGCCCAATCCAGAATACAATGGAACTCTTGGATCAAGTATTGAAAGAAAGTTGTTTCCGTGGTGTGCTTTATGATGGAACTTACATTAAATGGAGAGGAAAACCTTCTTCCCCGAAAACCTCACACGATTAGCCAGGCGGCAAGGGAAGTCTAACCCACATACCACTAAGGATATTTTACGTCTGCACCGTGGTCTGTGCGAGCACCAAAATCCGAAATTCATATCAACCAGCTATCACTAGGATCCGAACCCGGATCACATCATTGGAAGGTGTGCTGTATCCCCTGAACGCTTAATGCGTTCAGAGGAAAAAGTGCATTAAGTAATAAGAGTCATTATGACTCTCTTTTGAGCATTTTTTTAAAATTTTATTTAGTACCTATTACCAAAATTATTTAAGCAGCATTAACGTCAATAATAGATTGAAATTTTTGTACTCTTTCTTAAACGAATTAGTACTATTTTTTCAATAATTTTGTTTCGTGCATATTGCCTATTATTTTACTTCAATATTTAACTATTTCCGAAATTAATTATCAATGGTATCAATACTAATATTGGCATTTATTTACATTTATCCTCATCAATTAGTACCATTTCTCCATCAATTTTGATTTTCAGTACAAAACTTTTTTTCTATTTGATAACCGTCGATTTAAAATTATCAAGCTTTATAGTAGGAAGTTTTAAAAGCAAAACTATAAATAAAATAAACGCGTGGTTTAAAATAAACTTAAAGATATTAATTTGGTCACGTAGTCCGCCTATGCTACAATGATTGCGTTGATCATCCAGACAACCTGGCATGTTGAATAAATATTAAATCAAATAATTAAGTATTACAGAGCGCACAATAAACAACTTTTTTGATTAGAGCTATAAGCTAGCAAAGATCAAGGATGCTATCGTTAAAATATTTTACAAAACTGAATCGTCTCTAGTTTAATTTAAAACAAGGACTTCCGCTAAACTAATAAGAAAATAACACACAAATTCTCTATTTTATTTGGTGTATAGATTAGCAATCTGTTTAGTCACGATTCGCGGATTCACATTTAGTTCTACTATTTTTGGCCTCTGAACTCAGGGCATTAAGTAAAAAGGCAAATTGAAGGAGTAGCCAGGTGGCATTGAGGAGGGGATACAAAGGGAAAAAAAATGAATCTGCGTATTACGACTGAATGACGGATTAAGAGGAACGTTTTTCATGCATACCGGATCGGATGCAATGCAGCTCGGAACAACACGATCCCATCTACATAACTCAGTATCACGTGATTTCGTTGCTAAGCGTTGGATGATCAGCGTCGTGTCTGTATATTGGAAGTACACACAACGAATGTTTGACAATGAATCTTAAAACAATGATCACATTTTTCATTCTTCATGTTACATGAGTAGCATTTTACTCAAGCTCTTCATTTCTCTGTTCTTTTTATCATTTTAAGTTTTGACACAAAATAAAATTCATGTCCATCGGTGAGATGAAAGGGAAAATGCAGGGGGAAAAAATCAAACGAAACTTCTGAGGGTTTCTTACTTGTAACGTCCAAAGCAGTATCATAGTTCGAAGATGTTGGAAAGATTACATTTTGTGTGTCTGGCTCTTCAAATGTCTCTTCACCTGCAAGTTTTAATAGGTATATATAAAGATAGGAAGAAAAATATGATTTAAAAAAAACATGCAATATAAATGGAAATATTTCTATCTGGCAATATCTTCTCTCCTTTTTTTGTTAATTTTGACATCGTGAGCTTGTGAAGACCTCGAGGGAGAAAAATTAAACTTTCTTTAGCAAAAAAGCATCCCCGGAAAATTTTCTAAGATTAATATATACATTGAGGTGACAAAAGTCATGGGATACCTCTAAATATCGAGTCGGACCTTCCCTAGCTCTGAGAAATGCAGCGCAACTCGATGTGGCAAGTACTCAATAAGTACTTGGAAGCCTCTTGCAGGGATATTCAACCATGCAGCCTAAATAGATTACCTATAATTACGAAAGTGTTGCGGTGGCAAGATTTTGTGCCCGAATTGACCTCTCAATTATATCACATAAATGTTCGATAAGATTCATGCCTAGGTTGCCAAATCATTCGCTGGAATTTTCCAGAATGTTCTTCAAACCATTCACGAAAAATTAAGGGCTGGTGACGGGATGGCACATTGTCATTCATAAAAACTCGTTCGTTGTTTGGGTACATGACGTTCATAATTGGCTGCAAGTGGTCCCTAAATAGCTGAACAAGACAATTTAGAGTCAATGATCGGTGCCATTGGACCACAGGACGCATTCCATGCCACGAAAAAAAAAAACACCATTACGGAGCGATCACCAAATTGCCTTGTTGACTACTTGGGTCCATAACTTACGTGGGTGTGACTGTGAGCCATTCTCGCACTCTCCTATCAGTTCAGACCAGCTAAAAGTTTTACTCATCTGACCAAGCTACAGTTTTCCAGTTGTCTAGAAGCCAACTAATAAGGGTCACGAGCGCAGGAGAGGAGCAGGGCGTGATGTTAGAAAAGGCTCTCGCGTCAGTCTTTCGCCGCAATATCTTCTCATATGCAACTTCAGATATTTAATTCGTAGATTTGTAATTTTCCATTTTGGCATAAAAACTAATTTAATACTCGAACCTGCGACATTTGAATCTCACCAGAAAGTATGGGATTTCGCTTAAGTCGAATATAAGTACTTTTATTTTGATCTTCAAGATCTTAGTATGTAATTTTCATTTGACTCTTTTGGTTTCTTGCTTACCGGAGCTTTTTAGGGTATGGTTGTTTGTGGTATTTCACCACCAATCGCAAAAATTGCTCCAGCCTGCACTGACGGGATGGTAATGCCTCGCTAATGACGCTGTCATGTTTATCATTGCTTTCTATTTCCATTTTTGTTCTTTATTTTATGGCCATTTTCATGTTAAGTAGTGTTCGGATACTGGTTGGATTATGGATTATTCCAACTTTCATGTTATTGGTCGAGTCATTAATGTCGGGAAAGGGGTATGTGGTTCAGTGACCAGTATTTCTTAGATTAAGGATTTTGAAGGGAAAGGAACCGGGTATATTCTTTAGCGATATTCCCTACTTTATTGTTTTTCGTAATCTGGTATTTTGGTAATGTCCTAATAAGCATTTTGAAAAAATAATTTGTGTTAAATTTTTCAATAATTAAATAAAATCCGCGTGAAGTTAGTTGCGAACCTAATACATATTTTTGTTACAAAATGAGAAGACGTAGTAAGTAATATAAACGGAATAGCATTAGATTACATGGAGAATAACTAATTTCTGTTTGCTTTGCTGATGATACTGTCCTTTTCTCGGATAATAATAAGGAATTAAAAGAAAATGGTCTAATATTAAAGTAGGTCCTAAAATGATCCTTCAAAAAACAATTGCCATGTTTAATGCGCATTCTATGAAGAAAAAAAGGAATCAAAGAGATAGTGGAATTGCAGAGTTATGTTTATTTTTGACAAGAATTGCAGTAAATAACATCATGCATGGAATGAACAAAATATTTAATTTTAAGTTGGAATGTTTTTCTGTCAAGAATACGGGGTTAAACCAAAATGATACAAGAGACTGTTTAGATTCGCCGTTCAATTTACGCAGCTCTTATGGATACAGATTCCAACGGTGTTCGTTCCAACGGTAAATCAACATTATTGTTGTTTCTATCAATATAGACCAGGTAGATGACTCACCGAAGCGAATTTTGATTTGAAACCCGTGGTAAAATTTCCTATATCCCCATCACTATTTTATTGTATCATCATTTTATCAATGCGTTCGTAATCATTTGGGCTATAAGTGTAAATATCTTTGTGAGTCACTTGGGTTCACTTGAACTCAAATATTTTATTATAATTAAATCAAAATCTTTTTAAAGCTTACATAATAGATTTATACATAGATTTCTTTCTTAACTTGTTTTTCTTTCTATTTTTGAATCTCACCCTAGTCACAGTGAACATAAGGTATACCCCATTCGTTCTATGAGTTGCCGTAGTGCTAATCACAAGAGGGTTTAGAGGTTTTCCTCTGCTTTGATGAATACAAACACAGGTTAATTTCACCTTCCACAAAGGTGACATACTTTAGTTCCTGTCTTCTGTGTTGCGTTGTTAGTCTATACTGTTCTTATAAAAACTCGGATTCAGAGGTGCCCATCACAGATTTTTTATTTATTTAAAGAAAAGAAAGAAGTAATACCTGATCCGAAGAAGAGGGATTCGGACGGCCTGTTCCATCCGAAGTCGTTGTGAGCTTGCAGTACGACTTCGTAACGCTGATCTGGTACCAGTCCCGTCACATTGTAGGACTGAGAATAGAATATGCTGTGGGCATCTCCATCCACTGGGATCATGACGTCCGTCCAACCATCTCCGTCCTGAACACACAAATTAATTATACGTATCCTCTTAAAATACAGGGTATTTATAAAGTCCCGGACGCGTTTTGATGTTTAATAACTCATAAAATAATAAAGATAGCTTAAAATTAATAACATAAATGGTTAGATAGACTCAAAAAGTTTCATGACCCTTGTCAATGAACTTCCACGTGTGTCCCCTTCGTCGCTCGGAGAATATCAAGTCGATAGTCAATTTCACACCAGGTAGCTTTCTTTTTAACAGAAAAGACAGTCTCATCAGTCGTATACTTAGACATGTTAGAAAACTTCGCACTTCCACAACTAGAAGAGTTTCAGCCACATATCTTTTTGCAACAAGATGGTGCACCACCTCAATGGGGTATCATCGTTCGTAGTTCTTTTAATGACCATTTTCCAGGAAGATGGATTGGGCGAGTAGGTCCAATTCCTTGGCTACCCAGATCACTTTATATAACGCCGCTGGACTTTTTTCTTTGGGGATTTAAACTCATGTTTGTGAAAATTGCAACACCATGAAGGACTTACGCGAGTGAACTGAAATTTTCAGGAAATGCAAAGTAGAGCATAATATGCAAATGATTAGAATTTCAGATCCGTAGCGCATGCGTATGCTGAACAGCGCCCTCTGAACGGCGGATGGATCCGAATAAATAGACGGCTCTATCGAGGCGTTTANCAATAGCCTCTGTGGATGCCGACATGCTTGCCGCTACCTGGCGTGAAATTGACTATCGACTTGATATTCTCCGTGTGACGAAGGGGGCACACGTGGAAGTTCATTGACAAGGATCATGAAACTTTTTGAGTCTATCTAACCATTTATGTTATTAATGTTAATCTATCTTTATGAGTTATTAAGCATCAAAATGGGCCCGGGACTTTATAAACACCGTGTATAATTTGAAATTAATTATACCTGAGTACAAAAGATTTTCTGAAGCAAACGAAATGCTCTAAACTAATAATAATAACAAAAATGTATATTAGAGCCAATTTATACCTATTTGCCTTTTTTACAACATTATGTTTTTCAAATGGGGTACACGTGCTGTCATTTTCATCAATGAAATAAAAAAGAAAAGTAATTTGTCAAAGAAAAAAACAACAACTACGGCTTACAAAGTATTTGATTAAAATATTTAATTTTAGAGACCTTACTCTAGTAACGTTAAAATAAAGTAAGTTTAATGATTTATGTCGTTATTAGTACAGAGACCTACAAACAGGGCCTGATTATAGCCTAGGCAAGCGTTTCTCAACCTTTCAGTATTCACGGCCCAGTTTTCAATCATAATTTTCATCACGCCCCCCGCTTGTAATAAAATGTATACAACAATAATGTATATTGAGTAAATAGGATTCTGTCTTAAAATTATTTTTAACTAACTGCCAAAACAAAAAAAAAGTAAAAGCCAGCAGCAATTGAGATTGTAGAAATTACGTTTGGAGATAATTTTTCAAAACACTTGCACTCCATACCTCTTTTAAATGATACTGTTGCTCGTCGAATTGGCGATATAGCTGAATATGTACAGTGTCAGGTTTTCTCGAAGTTGCGTGACAAATTGTTTTCAATACAGCTTGAGGAAGCAACAGATAGTAATAAAGATGCTCATTTAATTGCTTATGTTCGATTTTGTGTTAATATGTCAGTAGTAGAAGAACTAATCAATAGAACAAACCAATAGAAATCAAAACAACAGCGCTCGCATTATATGCTATTTTAAATGATTTTATGAACGAGGCAAACATATAATGGAAAAATTGCGTCGGAATATACACTGATGGTGCTCGCTCATTGTCCGTAAGATTAGAAAGTATACAAGCACTGGTAAAATAAAAATCTCTTCAATTCGTCTGGACAAATTTCATGATCCACAGAGAAGTTTTGGCTTCGAAACAAATGAGTCCTGGTTTAAATATTGTTTTAACTACGGTTGTAACCGTAGTAAATTATTTTGAAATGAGATCCCTGAAATCGAGAATCTTTTCCGTACTTTTTAAAGACATGGGTCCAGTACATTCAGTGTTACTATTTAATTGCGAGGCAAGATGTTTATCAAGTGAGAAATTTTTGCAACGTATTTATGAATTACCAATTTTCCTAGAAGAAGAAAACAGACCGAAAGCCGAGAATTTTCGTGATGGTTTATTTGTGATTAAATTGAGCTACTTGGTCGCCATATTTGAGAAATTAAATAACCTGAATCTTCAACTCCAATGAGCAAATTCACATATGTTGGATACTTTGGATGCTTTTTGTAGAAAATTGGAATTGTGGGGCAGAAATTTAAAGCAAAAAAACCTAACAATGTTTGCATATGTAGATGATTGTATTAGAACTTATAAGGCTGAAAAAGAGCATGTAAAAGTTGTTTTTGTAACCATTGAAAATCATTTAGACATGATGGCAAATAATTAAAACAAGTGTTTTCTTGCTGACGGCTGACTGATAGCAAGTTACGAGTGAATTCATTTCATAAGACTCCCGAAGGACTGTCAATTGATGAGGAAGAAAAATTCATAGCATTCAAGGCAAGTGGTGAAACCAAAAGACAATTTAGTAATAAATCACTGTTTGAATTTTGGGCAGAAGTAGAGGATGATTTTTCTACATGAAAAATAAGGGCATTTCGCATTCTATTACCATTTTCTACATCCTACCTTTGTGAAACTGTATTTTCTGTTGTGGCTTCTTTGAAGACAAAATATAGATCTCGGCAAAATATAGAAACAGAACTGAGAGAGGCTATTTCTGATATTAAGCCTTCCTTCGAAAAACTTGAAAGACTGGAAGTCACTAATAATTATTAAATTTGTTTTTAATTTAATATGTTTTGATTAAGTAAGATGGGTGAGCCAAAGTTTGCAGTGCTCCTAACGTAGTCCACCCCTCAAATATAGAATTAATTTAATTTTGAATCACAAGATAGCTCTACTGCATTGTAAACCTTGTGTCTGAGGTGCACGTGGCTGAATTGGAATAATGTTTTGACGTTCTCTGCATTTTAGTATATTTTGCGATATTTTGTTTCAAGTTTTTTGTTTTGTTTGCATTTTGAAAGTATTTTTTCGGGTATCATTTGGTATTTTTGTGGTAGTTATTGGTGTTTTTGTGGTAGATTCTGGTATTTTCTTGTAAATTTGAGTATTTTTATACTAGTTATGGGTTAGGTTAGTTAACTTTAGTATGGTAAGTCAACTCTTACTAACTAGTTATGGTCAGTTAACTCTTTTGAAAGAATTAACTAATTAATTCTTGATTAATTCTTTATTCTAATGGTCCTCTTGATTTCTTCAAAAGAATCGATAATGACGTCACACATGAGCTATCAATGTAAATGATACATAAAAAAAATAATGCACTCCAAAAACAAATATCTTTTTTAAAGTCGCGAAAGTTGTCCCTACCAGCAAGACACTTAAAGTGTCTTTTTAAAAGACGTTTGCCAGTCCGAGTGTCTTTTCTAAAGACAATTTGAGTAAGTGAAAAAGTGATTTCAATATATTGCCCACCTTTGGAACCAGTGGGAAACCGCAGAAGTGGTGAAGAAAGCACAGAGGAGTAGAAGGAAGTTAGGCGCAGAAGGTATAATTTTGAAATTGTACTATAAAATAAATGAAATTTTATTTTACAACTAAAAGTATACGTGATATGTATTAGAGATAGGTGTAAGACGTTACAAAAAAATTTCAGCTTCTCTGACTTGACCAGAAAATTTGGAAAAATCCTCAAAGCAAAGTCACCTTTGACTACCCACCTTAAATTTTGATTTAATAAGTTGTTGTTTTTTTACTTTAATAAGTTATTAAATATGTCCAAAAAAATTTTTCTATGTGCATGTGCGCTTTCCTTTCAGCCAGTAAATCAATTTTTTCAAGTTATATTTTCTCTTAGATATTCTCGCGCCACCCCACTAGTGTGCTCGCGCCCCCCTAGAGGGCGCGCCCCACAGGTTGAGAATCGCTGGCCTAGGCCAAATAGGCATGAACCTAGGGCCCATAATTTCTGAAGGGGCCTCAAAGATTAGTAAAATATCAAATGAGAAGTGGGATAGCTTTATGTTGGTTTAAGTACTAAATATAAAATAATTACTACTTACAATAAAAAAATAATTCAGCTAATCAGTGACTTTTAGCAAAAATCACTGATTTCAATTGTTTGCGGTCATCAAACTACTTTAATTATAGATACGTAAACTTTATCGTAGAAAAATAATCTTCAATTGCCTGCTTTCAAAATTTCTTAGAATGTTTATCTTGAATCATGCAGTTTAATAGATTCTTTTCTATTGTTAGGACTAATTACTCAAAATATTACGAAAACTTCAGTAATTTAATTTCAAAATATTTTGTAAGTGGGCCGGAGAATTTGGCGGGCCTTGGGCCTGAATTTGTCTTGATCGGTCCCTGCTTACAAATCATAGATATTGCTAATAGCGTAAAAATTGCTGTTATGAAAGAGAGTACATAAAGGTTTTCTGTTATGAGAGATGAGAAGAAGGATAGAAATACCTTGTATTTTCTAATCTTCATTTGGTACTCGATTATAGGGCTGTAAGACTTGGCTGTCCACAATAGTAAGAAGCTATCTTCACCTGAAGCTGTGCCTCGAATCTGGATGGGCTCCGCCAAACCTATAATAACCACAAATAAATTCTCCCCTTTTTTTCTTCTTTTCTTTAAAATAAGCAATGACAGATAATTATAGTGGTTTACAGAACTTAATGCCTTTAAAAGTTAGTAACTATGAAATACTGATTTATCGTTTCTCCTACACAGATTGTGCCAATTTTTATTTTCTCATATCGAATGATATTTTGGACAAGTTTGGTTCTATTTACTTTGTTAGTTTTTTCATTGACAAAAAACAAAAAACTATTATCCCCTTAAATTGTTTTCACTAGTGTATATAATCATCAATATACAACTTTAGATCACAACTAAGAGAAACGCATTTACATCTAGTAGTTTAATTTGCGGGAACGGAAATTTTTAGTTTCGTGGACTAGATTTTTAAATCTTTTTTATGGGGGATACTTTCTGAATTTTATTTTTTGGGGGGGGGGGATTATACTTTATTACCCAGTTCATTATATCTTTAACTTAAAATTTATAAAAGAAATAAAAGCACATTCATAACCACTGTGTTGGTGGATACTGAAAAGAAAAGTTTAAATCATCAAAATGAAAACAAATAATGAGAGAAAAACTCAATGGGGAAGATTTTCCAGTGATTTGCTTGTATTTTGAAATTTTACACAAATATTTGAACATTTAAAACTTTATATCTTACTCTAGGTTTGCCTGAGCTAATTTTATCTATATTTTAAATTTTAAAGGGAGGTGAAGCAGAATTTGCTATAAAAAGTTTCTCGCGTGATATAGCGTCCTCTTAAAGCTCGAGGGGTGAGCGAGGAAGCAATATATCACGTTAGAGCCCCTGAATTTTGATATTTGTAGTGGTTTGTGTGATTTAATGACTGCTGGGTGGACTTTAAGTAATTAATAAAATTCAATACTTTAATAATTAAGGCAATACCGAAGGCATCTTTTGAGAATGGTTGAAAACAAAATACTTCCGCGGACGCAAAGCCGAGGACAACAGCTAGATGGTGAAAAGTTTGGCTAATATATATTTTTTAAAACTATTGTAATTACTGTATTAGGATTGGAGGAGGTATTGAAGAGTATTTAAATACAATTGTGATGTGCATTGGTTGCCAATAAAGTTTTTATGTTGTACAACATAATTTTAAAAGGTAACCAAGCTGGTCGCCAAAGGAAACTAGCAAATGATAATGTACTATTATGGGAGATATAACTAAAAAAATATAAAATTTTAAGAATTCCTTTCCACACACTTCAAATTAATCTTCGTACATACAGTATTTTTTAAATATCTTGTAGATTTAATTAATGACATTAAATCTGGGCTAAACGGCCTGAATGGAATGATGGTTTGTTAAATTGGTTTAATTCTTAAAGAGAACAACACATCAGTGTGTCGGTTTTACGTTGTGAATCTTAAAGGGACGTTTCATTTCCACGATTTTTTTCCCAATGCTTATTTTTTTTCTGAAAATAACGTTTTTCGAAATATTTCTTACTGTGACTACAATTTAGATAGATTATAGCATAAAACGTGTAGTGTAAATCAAAATTTTAAATGTATTTTTGTTGATTGAGTTTTTTTTAAGTTGTGCAGTTTTTTTTAATAAACAAATAACAAGAAAACATTCATACTTTAAAAATGATAACAAAAATAAATAAACATTTCCATTCATTGTTCCAGCTGTAATATTAGATGCGATTTTTAAAATTAACATTATTGACATCCCATTTGCTTTTTAATTGCGCAAATTTTTCTAAAAAATAGTACATTTACAATCTGAGATGATAATTTGTTTGAGAAAATCAAGTATTCAGTGTTCTACTACACCATTCTTATTCATAATAGAGGATTAATTTTTCCTCTCAGAGGAAGAAGTAAAAAAGAAAATATTATTACTTTCGATTGAGTTAAACGAATCGAAGTTCAATCGACGGAGTAGGTATATTATAATAGTAGGCCTTTCCATCGAAAGTTTAAAATTAATAATTGAACTTAAATGAATTATTTCTGATTCATACAAGCCTGTCCATAAAGTCGTTTATTTGTAAGGCCTTTTCTTTAACGTTTAATTACATACATTTAAACTGTATGAGTGTCCTAAGTAATTTTTTATGCTATCTAGATTCATCTGATACGTCACCTTCCTTGTTCGAATCGCAAGAGTAAAAAAAACAAAACACATTCCTGTGGGAAAAAATCATGATCCGCCCCCAATTTTTTTTGGTAGTTTCAGAGGAGACAGAGAGTAGACTCATTTAAAGGTAATGGGAATCAATATACCTTTGATTCCTGATCTTCAGAGTGTTACTTGGATCGTATTGCAGCAGAAGGCCTCCATCGCAAATATGTGTATTGAGTGACCAGGTAGTCACCTTGTTGTTGAAATACGAGAAGTGATAATGATGAATATTTTATGAACTAGTTCGCCTCACTGATTATTATTTTTTCTTATCTTTTTATCGAGCATGATTTTATATATATATATATATATATATATATATATATACATGTTTTACGTCAAATAACTCGAGACGTTACATNTATATATATATATGTTTAGGAAATATTTTGAGCAGTTTTATAGCCTTTCTCATAATTTCAGTCTTGTGGTCTTGACCAAAATGGAAAGAATATCTTAAATGAAATTAATTTTAAAAAATAAAAATTATAAAAAATAATAATTAATAAAAAGAATTGAAATTAATTTTAATGTAATAACTAAAGTAAATATTAAAAATTTAATGAAATTTAAAATTTAGTTGAACTTTTAAAAAAAAAATATTTCATCTTATTTAACGAGTTTACTTTTTTGTAACTACCTATAAGTAAAAATCACCTTTTTTTTCAATTGTTTAAAGCTGACGGGTAACAGGGGGTTGATATTTTCACACTTTTCATCAATGATTCAAAATCGTGTTGAATCAGGAAAACAGATAGCTGCTTTTCGTAAAAGTGGTCTACTATGATTCTATAGAAATCGTGTGTTTGAATAATCTAAATTAAATAGCTTGATTACCAAAATAATTTTTCCTTGATTCTTAAAAATAGTGTACTCTTAGTGGCTTCAATTACATTAACTTCTTGAAAATATCAGTAAGAACTTTTGAAGATATTGCAGATCGCTTCTTAATTAAAACTGCAAGAATTGATCAAACTAATCGCTTCTTTCAATGCAATGATCTCAATCTCTTTTTTTTTCCTTCTAATTTTCCTTGATTAAAATTCTGTTTCAAAATTTTCTTCTCCGCAAAAGTTAATTAATATATTATGGATTGTTGAGAAATCCAAAGGAAGAATTCTCGATATTAGTTCATATAAGTTTTAACATTCGACCGCCTAATTAAAATAATCCACTTTTTTTTCTTCATCGAAAGCAGAATATTTGATTGTATATCTATATAAAAAAACAACAAAAAAACATTTTGTTACTTTTTTGAGATTATATTAAATACATAAAAATTTAATAACTCTAATAATAGTTTGAAATTTTAATTAGGATCAAAATTCCCCCCCCCCTTGTTTGCATTTGTAATGATTTAATTACGATTTGTTTTACTTTGTATTGAAACGTGATTATAAACTACTTAATTGCTTTAAAACTGATTCGAAATTTCTACATTTATTTCATTCATTTGCAAACATAAAAGTAAAAGACAGCGTAGGCAGGATTGATGCATTCACTACGGGATCTCCACACTCGTACACGTTGATCACTGCACAAAATAAATCTGGATTCCTCACTGAAAATGTCTTAGTTCCAAGGTTTCATTCGGTTACAGTCCGACCTCGTCGAGAGCGATATCACTGCAAAAGGGAGCAACTGTAGGTTGATATAGATCCTGACTACAATGTACAGCAGCTTAGTGCGATTGGGTGCTATCGCATAAGTCACAATATCACCCCTAATATTGACCCAAGGCACCATGTTAGCCCAGCTGAACGTTTGTGACATCTTTCAGTCACATGTGCTGCTACGAATGGCAGGGCTCTCATGAGCCATTTTTGAACAGGATAATGCTCGATCATCATACGCAGCACCACTATAATTCCTCCGCCACATTACCACCTTTCCCTAGCCTGCTTGACCCCTAGATTTGTTATCAAAATGAGCATATCAAGGGCCACTTGGAACGGCAAGAGTTTAGTCGATTTAGTAGTGTTTTTACAGCAACTATGGAACGAGATACCGCATGACATCATAAGAAACTAGTATGTCTCATTCTCCAACCACATTGCATCTTGCATTCGCACAGGAGGTGGTCCCACTAAAACCTCCATTCATTTATGTGTTTTTTTCTGTTATAAATGATTTTTTTGCTTTGATTTTTTAATCGCGTTCATATATCGATGTTGTACTTGCGTCTGTAAAGTTTCGTTCCTTTCCGACTACTCTTTCTAGATGCGCTAATTTTTATGTCAATGAGTACTGCTACAAGGGAATTAAAGAGGTGTAAAAATTTTTCCCCGCAAAATTATTAATTTTTTCTTCCCGATCCTTAGTTCAGTGGCCCTATCAGCAATCACCGATTAGCCAACCTGGCCTGAGTAAATATAAATATATCCATTTACTGAGCAAACATATGACAAACGATACAACATCAGTAATACGCATTTTAAAAAAATCCATGGCTGACATTCATGCTATGTTTCAAAAATACACCTAAAAATATTTTTTACATTTGGAACAGTAAACATAAAATTATCTTCAAACCTGTTATAATTTACCGAAAAAAAATTCTGATTTATTGCACTAGCTTCTTATGTTCAACCAAAAATAAGTAAAATTGAATTAGAAACAAGAATAAGTTTTGCAAAAATGTACCTGAAATTTCCACTGCCTTCCAGACTTGTCCAACGGCATTCTTTCCTAAGCATGTGTAGGATCCCAAATCCTCCCTGCGCATGCGCTGAATTTTTAACAAAGATTCAGCCATAGTAGGAAGTGTCATTTTTTCTCTAATTTTTATTCTGTCATCATCTGTGTGCAGGTATCTCTCGTGTTTCGGATCCCCTCTCATCCACACTAACTGAGAGAGGGGCGCTGACCTGCAGGTGCAAACAAGTTCAACTGTGGCTCCTTCATCGCCATGAATCCAGTCCGGCCGAACAACAACTTCCGGAGCATCTGTAATGGTCATTCATTTATCTCTTACATCAAGTAATACTGTAAAATATCGTGCTCGGTTTTAATTGCACGTGTGACCCATATGAGATGGGGAAACAGCAAGTAATTCAGGACAATGAACGTGGGATGAATGTATATATAGCTAGAAAACTATCTGAAACCACGTTTTGTTTATAGTTACGCTTTTGAAATGTTTTTCAGTAGTTTAGGTAATTGTCTGTTATGTCGATATTACGGACAATAATGAAATCAAATAAGTTTTGCAAATTTATCAGGAAAATTGCTTGATTGCTGAATGCCTTGACTATCGATTCGTAATCAATGGCATTATTTTCGGAGCTGAATGTATAGATGATTTTTTATTTAATTTTGATGACTTGAGCTTCCTCTCGTAATCTTATAACACAAAACCACCGAAATAAAGAACAAACGGTTATAGAGACACGATGGATCAGGGGATAGAGCGTTTCCTTTCCAATGAGGTGAACCGGGTTTGAATCCCGGCGATGACTGGTCGATACGAATTCCGCATCCGGCTTGCACTGACCACAGTGCTGACGTGAAATATCCTCAGTGGTAGACGGATTATGAGTTAGAGGCTACTTGTCATCAAGCTAACAGTGAGAGGTTCTCGTGGTCTCCCTCTCCATGTAATGCAAATGAGGGTTAGTTTTATAAAAAAAAGTCTTTCGCGAAAGCAAATTTCTCCCAATACTTGATCCAGAAGTTCCCTTGTCTTCTGGATTGGGTTTTAAATTACAAGGCTACGTAGTTGAACATTAGGAGTCGTAAACCCAAAAATTGGGTCCGCTGTTCAACGACGGTTATAAAATAAAAATAAAACAAACGGTTATAAAAGTTTTTTTAACTTTATATTTTTTTCAACTGTCTCAGATTATGTCACCTTTCAATTTTGTGCATGTTTTAGGTTGCGTAATATTCATATAATACAGATTTATAACTAACTGAATGCCCGTTCTTCGTAGATGATGAAAAAAAGTAAAATAAATCAGTGCTAAACAACACTACAAAATCATGCGCAGAACTAAATGTAATTTTTAAAATGTGAAGATAATCATGGAAATATCAATGGCTAATTGACATGGAAACAATGGCAGCCAACGAAAAAATTCCATTTTTCAAAGGTCTCTCCTGAACGATCTAATTGAAATTTTAGAACGATTTCTTTTCTTTTTCTTTTAAGATCGGGGGCTGAAATTGCCCCCATTACCCACTGCCGAAATTTTAAAACGTTAGCTGAAATGGTTCTGAGATTATAAGAGTGTCACACACACGCACACAAACTCTTCCTTTTATTATTTTTTTTAATCCGTACGAAGAATGGATATTCAGCTAGTCTATGATAATAAAAAGAAATATTTGTCTGTGCGTTTCTCTTATAATCTAGAATTGTTTGTATTGTGCTTCTGGAGTTTAGACAGCGGGGTGTTCACGGAAGAATTCTAGTTCTCGAAAACAATCATCCAAAAATCATAATAAGTTCGTTTGGAAGGCTTGATTTTTGTTATTCATGCTTCGAGATGCTTTAGTTTTTATGGTCACCAAAGGCGGTTTGTCAGTATTTGATTCCAGTAGGCTCACTTCATATATTGAAGACTATTTAAATGTGCGGGAAAGTGCTTTAGACTTAAATACAAGAATGACATTCAAAGCAAGTTATACTCACACAGTACTGTCAGATTGAAATCAGCTATGGCCGGATGACCTATTTCGTTATCGGCTGTACATCGATAATGCCCAGCCTGATGACTGTCCACTGATGCTACTTGCAACTGAGACTCGTCTACTTGGTGGACACCACTCGGTAAAGACGTCACCTGTTTAAGGAATAACTTTTTTTTATCGTCATATACCACTTAATCGAATGATCCCTTTCAAAATGTAAAACGTAATAACTTACAATCCCTTTCAAAAAAATAATTAAGTTCTCTTTGAATATATAGATTCAAGGCTAATGCGTAGTATTTGGATCATAGTATAAAGTAGAGAGCAGCTAGATTGTGCATAATAATTCACTACTAGTGTGGAACCACTAGAGGTTTGGGCTGTATCATCCATTATAGGAATTTGAGGGGAACGTGTTTAGTAGTTTATTGTAATAGTTTCGCTATTATAGAAAAAATTATATTTCCAACCTAAAATTTTTTGTTCCTTCAATTATTTTAGTGAATATATTGAAGCGTTTACACGAGATAAAAGATGTTTAAAGATTATAACTAAGCATTGGTAAAAGCTTTTGGGCAAAGAGGAGATCTCATCAACAGTTATTTTCTATGCTAATATTCTGTCATCATACACCATTAATTCCTTTGTTGTATATTGGAAGAAAAACCACTTATTTTCAAGCACATCATGTACTTGGAGGAAATCAAAATAATTTATATTTTAAAAACTGATTTTCTTATTTTTTCAATACAGCCACGAAAAAGAAATGTTTGAAGCGACTCATTCGAAAATGATGATTGATGCTTCGGAAAAATGTGGTGTTGAGATAATCCATTACGTTTCTAATATCCAGTAGTGGGCACTCCGCCCATGGTATTCCTCCCCTTAGTTTGCATAGCAGTTACTGGTGATGCCGCGAGAAGTCTTACGAAGCGTTTATCACTCAGTCAGGCATCTTCCTCCGATTTCCATATTTCGTACATTAGGCTAAGGAATCAAATTAATATTTCATTATGACGTGACATACTATAAATGTTTCCAGTTGTTAATCGAAAAGAAAAGAAAGAATCGTGTGATTATCATAAAAGTTTTTTTTTATGCCATTTTAAAGTGTCACTTAAATTGATTGGAGTATAAAATACATAAACCAGCATTTGTTCTCATCAAATATATTTTAACAGTCAATCAATTTACTGCTTTGCATTGATATTAAGTCACAATAATTAAGTATAAATAAAGCCTTACACACATTAATGATTAAAAATTAACGCACGAAGTGGTTTATCGAGGCAACATTAATATCATCAACTTGCTGTTGTTGTTGTAGTTAATTTAAGTCACACTAGAGCTTCACAATGGGCTATTGGCGACGGTCTGGGAAACATCCCTGAGGATGATCCGAAGACAAGCCATCGAAATTTTGATCCTCTGCAGAGGGGATGGCACCCCAGCTTCGGTAGCCCAACGACCTGCACGCGAAGTCGAGCACTTTACGGTAGAACAGTTTAACGAGGACCAATACCGCACACCCTCCGTCCTTACGCACACTGACCGCAACCAGTGATGCTTGACTTCGGTGATCTGCTGGGAAACGTGTCTTAATGACCAGTCCACTGCGGGACTCAAACAACTTGAATTGTGTAGATTAGCAATTAAGATTTGCACGCATCTATTCCTCCTTTCAGTTTCATTCAACAACAAAAAATAGGCTTCGATTATTTTAAAAATATTATTCATGGCAACAATTTATGGTAGGTGAAGAAGGTGTATCACTTACGTGAGTTTCGTTAGNAATTTTTTTGATTAAAATTTTGTTTCAAAATTTTCTTCACCGCAAAAATTAATTAATGTATTACGGAATGTTGAGAAATCTATTGGAAGAATTCCCGATATTAGTTCTTATATGTTTTAACATCTGACCATCTAATTAAAATAATCCAGTTTTTGTTCTCATCAAAAGCAGAATATTTGATTGTGTATCTATCGAAAAATCAAAACAACATTTCGTTACTTTCTTGAGATTATATTAAATACATCAAACTTTAATAACTCTAATACTAATTTGAAGTTTCAATTAAGATGGAAATAATTTTTCTCCTTGTTTGTTTTTGTAATGATTTTATTGTCATTAGTTTTGCTTTGTATTGAAACGTGATTATAAATTATTTAATTGCTTCAAAACTGACTCGAAATTCGCACGAAGTACGATGCATTATTCATTTTCAAACATAACAGTAAAGACAGTGTAGGCAGGATTGAAGCGGGGTGTCCACAGTCGTATAGGATGGTCATCACTGCCCAAATTAAATCCGGATTCCTCACTGAAAACGTCTTAGTTCCAAGGTTCCATTCGGTTGTCAGTCCCGTCAAGACCGACATCACTGCAAACGGGAATAACAGTAGATTGGTATCGATCCTGCCTATGCTGTACAGCAACATACAACTTCTATAGTTGGTGTGATGGGGTGCTATTGTGTGCGATCACCCCTAATATTGGCCCATGGCAACGTGTTAGCCCAGCGATACGTTCGTAACATCCTTTAGCCACATGTGTTGCCACTTATGGCAGGGTTCTCAGGAGTCATTTTTGAACAAAATCCCTCCTTATCTCCCTTCCCTCTCCTCCTCTTTTCAGTTATGTAGGAATGTACTACGATATTTCTCTTTTCTTAATATTTTTCCTTTTTACTTAATAAAAATATTTTTAAAAATTTCCGTGATACTTTTCTTTAGAACTATGTTTAATGTAGTTTTCAGTTCCATATAGTTTTTCAAGTTAAAAGATTTTAATCTATATGAAAATCAAGAGAGAAACTAACGTACTTCCTTCCTCTATGACTTTCCACACGCTAATGGGGAAAGCATGTGAAGTGTTGCCATAGGAAAAGAGTTCTGCTCTACGCCACCTGCAGCCCATTTCGATCGCCAATCGTAACATTACCACCCTTTCCTGGCTTGCTTGATCCCTAGATTCGTCATCAAAACTATCATATCTAGGGCCACTTGGGACGGCAAGTTGGGCAGCACCTGAGTTTAGTCGATTTAGCAGTGTTTTTACAGCAACTATAGAACGACAATATAAGAAATTACTACGTCTCATTCCCCAACTGCATCACATCCTGCATTCGCACTAGAGGTGGTCCCACTATAACCTCCATTCATTTATATATTTTTTCCTGCAATAAATGATATTTTGCTTTGATTTTTTAATTGCTTACATATATCAACTTTGTACTTACGTGTGTTAAGCTGCGTTCCTTTCCGACAACTCTCTCTAGATGTGCTAATTTTTATGTCAACAAGTATTGTATAAGATAACTAAATATGTATAAAATTTTTTTCGCGATGTGTCAAATTATAAATTTTTTCTTCCCGTCCCTTAGCCCGCCGACCCTATCGGCAATCACCGTTTAGCCGACCTGGCCTGAAAATATAAATATATCCATTTACTGAAGCAAACATATGACAAACGATACAACCTTTATGTTTCGTCAGTAATACAAATTTAAAAAAATTCTATGGCTGACATTTATGCTATGTTTCAAAAACACACACCTAATAGTATTTTTTATATTTGGAACAATTAACTTCAAATTATCTTCAAAACCTGGTTATAATTTACTGAAGAAATTCTGATTTATTGCACTCAACCTGAAATAGATAAGATTGAATTAGAAACAAGCCAAAAATGTACCTGAAATTTCCACTGTCTTCCAGACTTGTCCAACGGCGTTCTTTCCTAAGCATGTGTAAGATCCTAAATCCTCCCTGCGCATGCGCTGAATTTTTAACCAAGATTCAGCCATGGTAGGAAGTGTCATTTTTTCTCGAATTTTTATTCTGTCATCATCCGTGTGCAGGTATCTCTCGTGTTTCGGGTCCCCTTTCATCCACACCAGTTGAGAGAGGGGCGCTGACCTGCAGGTGCAAACAAGTTCAACTGTGGCCCCTTCATCGCCATGAATCCAGTCCGGCCGAACAACCACTTCTGGAGCATCTGCAATGGTTTTATCTCTTACATCACGAGATAGTTCATTCCCGGTTTTAAATGCACATGTGAACCATATGAGATGGGTGAACAGCAAATAATTGAGGATAATGTGTATATAGTTAGAAAACTATCTGAAACCACGTATTTGTTCTGTTTATAGTTACGCTTTTGAAATGTCTTTCAATAAATTTAAGTAATTTCTCGTCATATCGATGTAATGGGCAATAATAAAATCTAATAAGGTTTGCAAATTTATCGGGGAAATTGCTTTTCTTGACTATCATCATCCGTTATTCGCAATCAATGGCATTATTTTCGGGACTGAATGTATAGTTGATTTTTATTTAACTTTGATGACTTGGAACTTCTCTTAACCTTATAACATAAAACCACCAAAAGAAACAACAAACGTTTTTTTTTTTTAATTTTTTTTTCTCAACTTCATATTGCTTTTCAATTTTATGCATGTTTTACGCTGCGTAAGGTTCATAAATGGAGATTTAGAACTAACTGAATACTCGTTCATCGGAGAGGATGAAAAAAGGTAATAAATCTGCGCTAAACAACACAAAAAAATCATGAGCTGAACTAAAAGACGTATACTAACACAATTAGTTCTTTTTTTAATTCATGATTATTTTTTGTTCTTACCAGTGGCTTTACGTTATTAAAATAAACAATACACATTTTCAGTAGTTGATCCCATCAAATAAAAATTAACTGCATTCCGTATCATTTCGTATGATACTATGGCCAAATCACGATAAGAAAGTTTTCCACATTCAAGCAATTCAACTGGAAAATCTATTTCCACACTATTTATATTAAAGATGCACAGTATTGGTGAAATTTAATTCGGTGCCAAATATACTAATTGTATCTATATTAATATATTTGGTAGTTATTAAAACTGTATTAATTACTATAATACCAGTAGTGCCTATTAACAAAATCAAATAAGTATCATTGGCGGCAATCGTGGCATAGTCATTTTTGTACGTTATTCCTTTGCGAATTAGTATAATCGCTTTATTAATTTTGCTACTAAAAAGTAAACAGTTTTCTTGAATTTCTATTAGTATCTATTACTAAAGCTAATTAAGCATCATTGGCTTCAAAAATAGTATGGCGAAATTTTACTTTTCTCCTAAACGAAATGTATCAGTAGGTATCATTTATCCATTAATTTTGTTCTTTAGTATCTATAATTTTTTGTTTTTGTTTCAATTAATACCTATTACTAAGATTGTTGTAGTCAATTTACGTCGCACTAGAGCTGCACAATGGGCTATTGGCGACGGTGTGGGAAACATCCCCGAGGATGATCCGAAGACAAGCCATCACAATTTTGATTCTCTGCAGAGGGAATGTCCCCCCCCCCCGCTTCGGTAGCCCAACGACCTGCACGCGAGCACTTTACGGTAGAACAGTTTAACGAGGACCCTTACCGCACAGCCTCGGTCCCTACGTAGACCGATCCAAGTGGTTTCCCACCCGCACACTGTCCGCAGTCAGTGATGCTTGACTTTGGTGATCTTCTGGGAACCGTGTCTTAACGATCAGTCCACTGCGAGACCCTATTACTAAGAATAATTAAACATCACTAGTGGAAATTCAATCAACCATCCGTAGCTCAGCATTTAAAATGTGTTTCTATAAAATTTAATAATTTAAAACTAACGATAAAGAAAGTAAAAAATAATATATGTGCTGAAAAGCAAAATTTATGAAGAAATAGTATGGATTCGTTTAAAGAACACTCCATACAATTTTTGACGCCAATGATGTTTGAAAAATTTCGTAAATAATTACTATTGAATTAAAAAAAATTAAATTATTTACTAAAAAGCGTAATTAATAGAAGAATTACATAAATTTATTTAGGAGAAGCATAAAAATTGCCGTGCTGCTATTAATGCCAACGATGCCTAATTAATTTTGGACGTAGTTACTAATTAAACGATAAAAAAGCTTTGTACTAAAAGCAAAATTTACAGAGAAATGGGAATAATTTATTTTGAAGAAAAACGAAAAATTGCGAACGAACGAATAGTATGGTAAATTTTGACGTTTATGAGTTGGCCTCGGGTAAGAGCATCATGTCAAATGATATTGAATTCAGTTAATTTCTGTTTTGAAAGAATAAACCACTAAAAACTTGGCAGTATATAGACGAATTACGTCATCAAATATACATCTGAAACCATTTCGTTATTTTGTATATAGTTATTCTTTTAAGTCTTGTCAAACTAAATTATTTAAAATCAACGGTAATTGAAAAGAAAAAAAAATTATGAACTGATAAGCTAAATTATCGGAGAAATGTTAGTAACTACCTTCCTAAAACCGGAAGAAATTTAGAAAACTTCCGTTGCATCCGTCCGCTTATGTTATACTTATGAGACAATGTGTGAACAAGGTCAATGTTCTAGGAAGTTATAATATTGTGATTCGTGTTACGCGTAATTTTACCATTCATAAGAGTTTCCTGTAATTAATAAATTCTAACACGTTGTGAGCCTAAAACAAATTTAACAAAATTAATATCACAGCATTGTAAAGTTAGCCACGGTTTGAATGTATCCCTTATTTGGCTATATTTGTGTAAAATAGCACCATTTGTAATTTTTTGGGTAGCATCATTGCAAGCTTGTGGAGACTTCCGAATTCGTTTGTTTGTTTCGTTGAAAGTTGAATTGTAAGAACGTGTTATATTGAAAACACTACAAGTACAGGTATATTACTGGACGGTACGTTTTTTCAAGCTTAGGCTTATACATTATTCGGAAGTAGTTACCCGGAAGTCTTACGACGAATTTTAACCCCTCGGGCCATGTGGGCCTAACTTTACATGGTCAACCATCCATAAGCAAAATGAACACTTGCTTTCTTAAGAAATACTAGTTTGGTGACTTCCACTTAATTTCCTCTGACATAACAAAGAAAAAAATATATTTAACTATTAAAGAACATGAAATGAACTTCTTTTCTTTATTAATGAAAGCTATAAGCTAGAAAACATCATTGATGTTATTAAAATGTAAACATAATCATGGAATTTATTAACGGGTGATTGACTTGGAAACAATGGCAACCAATCAAAAAATTCCATTTTTCAAAGGTCTCTTCTGAACGATCGAATTTAAGTTTTAGAACGATTTTTTTTCTTTTTCTTTTAGAATCGGGGGCTAAAATTACCCCCTTTACCTACTGCCGAAATTTTAAAACTTTAGCTCAAATGGTTCTGAGATTATAAGAGTGTCACACACAAGCACACAAACTCTTCCTTTTATTATTATTTTAATCCGTACGAAGAATGGATATTCAGCTAGTCTATGATAATAAAAAGAAGTGTATGTCTGTGTGTTTCTCTTAATCAAGAATTGTTTGTATTGTGGTTCTGGAGTTTAGACAGTGGGGTGTTCAAGGAATAATTCTAGTTCCCGAAAACAATCATTCATGAATGATAATTAGTTCGTTCGGAAGGCTTAATTTTTGTTATTCATGTTTCAAGATGCTTTAGTTTTTATGGTCACCAAAGGCGGTTAGTCCGTGTTTGATTCTAGTAGGCTCACTTCATATATTGAAGACTATTTAAATGTGTGGGAAAGTGTTTTAGACTTAAATACAAGAATGACATTCAAAGCACGTTATACTCACACAGTACTGTCAGATTGAAATCAGCTATTGCCGGATGACCTATTTCGTTATCGGCTGTACATCGATAATGCCCAGCCTGATGACTGTCCACTGATGCTACTTGCAACTGAGACTCGTCTACTTGGTGGACACCACTCGGTAAAGACGTCACCTGTTTAAAGAATAACCTTTTTTCAATCGTCACGTACCACTTAATCGAAAGAACCTTTTTAAAGCGCCACAACTTATATTCCCTTTCAATAAAATTATTAAGTTCACTTTTAATCTATGGATTCAAGGATTTTTGGATCATAGTATAAAGTAGAGAGCAGCTAGCTTACAGAAAAAAATATATTTCCTACGTGAAATTTTTTGTTCATTCAATTGTTTTTGTCAATGTATTGAAGCAATTACACTAGATAAAAAATGTTTAAAGATTATAATTAAGTATTGGTGTAAACTGTTGGGCAAAGAGGAGATCTAATCAAAAGTTATCTGCCATACTAATATTCTATCAGCATTCACCGTTAGTTCCTTAGTTGTATATTGAAGGAAAACCACTTTTTTTCAAGCACATCATACACGTAGAAGAAATCAAAATAATTTATATTTTGAAAACTGGTTTTCTTATCATTTAAATACAGCCACGAAAAAGATGTGTTTGAAGCGACTCTTTTGAAAATGATGACTGATGCTTCGGAGAGATAATCCATTACGTTTCTGAAATTCAGTAGTGGGCACTCCACCCACGGAATCCCCCCCCCCTAGTTTGCACAACAGTTACAGGAGATGCCACGAGAAGTCTTACAAAGCGTTTATCACTCAGTCAGGCATCTTCCTCCGATTTGCATCTTTCGTACATTAGGTTAAGCAATCAAATTAGTAATTCATTATGACGTGACATACTATAAATGTTTCCAGTTGTTCATCGAAAAGAAAAGAAAGAGCCGTGTGATTATCATGAAATCTTTTTTTTTAAATAATTTCTTTATTAATACTATTTACAGTAAAACAATATTGACCTCTTCTGTAAAGAGGCCATTTTAAAGTGTCACTTAAATTGATTGGAGCAAAAAATACATGAGCCAGCATTTGTTCTCATCAAATATATTTTAACAGCGAATCAATTTATTGTTTTGTATTGATACTGAGTCACGATAATTAAGTATAAATAAAGTCTTACACACATTAATGATTGAAAATTATCGTACGAAGTGGTTTATCGAGGCAAAATTATATGTCTTCAATAGAACTTAAAAGCGTTTCAAGCAACTTGAATTGCGTAGATTAGCAAGTAAGATTTGCACGCTTCTATTCCTCTTTTCAGTTTCATTCAGCAAAAAAATAGGTTTCGATTATTTTAAAAATATTATTCACGGCGACAATTAATGGTAGGTGAAGAAGGTGTATCACTTACGTGAGTTTCGTTAGGTAGTTGGTAGGTCCAAGTGATGGATGGTTTGGGGACCCCGTTCGCATGGCAGATCATTTTCGTGGGATTTCCCCTCTGTTCGATCACCTTTCCGTGAGAGGGATCAGCCGATATGGACGGTGGAACTAAAATACAAATTCACTGAATATTATTAAAAATAAAGATTCCAATATCGACGATCCTTTTATCAATTAGTTTAAATTATTTATGAATTACACTACTGGCGATTAAAGCTGCTTCACCAGTAAGAAGGCATGCCATACTTTTGAAGTTTGCATGAATTGAAAGATAAAATGGAGAGTTACATTCGAACTTTTCTTTGTTCTAATTTGGGATAATTGGGATAATGCCTCGAATAAATTTGGTCTTGCGGTAATGCCTCGTGTAAGAAGAAAATGTGCCTAAAAGCATGAGTGAGTTTTTGAATTCGGGATTGCGGTTTGTCGTACTGCAAAATGGCTGCTCGCTTTTTTGCGAAGATCCCTTAACTGTCCACAGAAAATGGGTACATTACGGTGATTCGGAACTTCGTACTATAATTCAGCCTCCCCCCCAAAGAAAAAATAATAATCCAGAGGACAGCCAGTTTTTTCGCATAGGCACAAAGGCATGCACAGCCACATTACTAACTATGAGTTTGGAAAATAAGTCGTTAACAAGGCAAAATTATTGAGCCTAGAAAGTTTGGTAATATTTGCAGCAGTATCGACCGGAATCTCGTCAACCTTGGTTTCTGCTATTTTTGTTACTGTCACAAACAAGCTTATGGACCCACGAATCTTTATGGACGAATGTCGCGGGATAGGGTCTCTATACAGAACCGTCCATCATGGAGAACACACGTTGTTGACTTGCATTAGACATTGTCATATTGGTACATCACCCACTGTGTTTATATTGGTTGCTCTTCGATACGTGAATTGGTCACCTCTAGCTCCTGGCATTTAAAAGGTCAACCATTATATTTCTGACCTGTTAAGATCCGTAACTCTGTCCTATGTTCGAGGCTTTTCTAACGCTACTTTTCAGATGGATAATGTAATACTTTATGTTGTTCGCATTCTTTGATCTTCCTCAATACATTCCTTTTACATTCTCCATGCAGCTCATTCTGCTGATGAATGAACAATTGAAAACGAGTAGCAAAATGTTGCCAAGTGACTGACTTACCACTACTCACCAATTACTACTCTCAATAAACTGTGGCATATTCTTGAAACTTTTATGGCTGAAATTCATAACTGGCCATTCCCAATGCATTCGTTTGATAGCTGTTTTGGAAATATGCGAGCCTGATTGATGGAATATATTTTCCAGGGGCACCAATCGGGTTTCTCGTCCGGTGATTGGAGGTACGGCAATTACATGCAGTGATAATACTCTACAAATACCATATAATTTCTCTCGTTCAGACGAATAAATGCTACTATTTCTGTCAGAGGTAACAATTTTTCGTAAAGATTTCTCAAGGTATATACTCCCT
This sequence comes from Parasteatoda tepidariorum, assembly GCF_043381705.1. Lineage (NCBI taxonomy): Eukaryota > Metazoa > Arthropoda > Arachnida > Araneae > Theridiidae > Parasteatoda > Parasteatoda tepidariorum. The sequence continues at coordinate 29,371,405 of NC_092204.1, forward strand.
AATTTTCTGTAAATTTAATCTTTTGCGCTTTTCTCTATGCATAGTAAATATCATTCTTCTTTATGCATTTCTTCGTGTAGCAAGTTTAATGACAGTTGTTTCAATGAACAATTCGCTTACAACTGCAAGCTATTGAAACCACATGCATCGATAATGTGTCACAATATAATGTAATAGTTCAATATGATTTCTTGGCCTGTCAGTCTCCTTGCACCTGTTTGTTGGCCTCTTCGATCTACACGCGTGAGTCTGGTTGCTCGTAAATTTAAGTTTTAAAGAAACAAGCTCATTTAAAATCAAAATTAGATGGCTAAAATAGGATAGAGTATAAATATCGAGACACTTCCGTGATGGGACGGTCACCCAGCCACCTAGATTTATATTTTTCAACATGTACCCTCAGCCTCCACTCCATCAATGTGACAAAATCAGAATTATCCCGATATGGGTACATATGATGGTTATTCATTTAAATGTCTGCCTACTCCTGCGACTGTTTTTGTTTCTGATGAAAACCCTTTTGATGATATGCTGAGTCTCGCGCAGGGTTTCACCAGAAGAAGTTCGATTAGTTAGGGTTCGTTAGCTGAAAGTGTTAAATTTGAGTTAAAAACATTACAGAAATGTATTGTGGTCTAGATTATACTATATTTATTTAACAGAAAGGAGAAAAGATGCCGTTACCGGCATAGCAAAATGTAAACAAACTAACTTGCAACAACCGTTGCCAACAACAGAATGGCTAGATAAAAACCAATGTTGCCATTACAAAGAAATGTGATTCGAAAAATAACATTGTTAAAGGCATGTATTTTAACAGAAAGAAGGTGGGAGCCGCTGCTCTAGCCTACCATAATTGTTACACTAAATCTTGCATGACCTCTTTTAAATTAATTTTTCAAGATGAAGCTTAATAATATTAGTGTGATATTTGGATTTTCACTCTCTATATGCAATGAATAGCAAATAAAAACTGTTCTGTTTTTTTTCCACCAGCTAATACCTTCTCTAATTGCTAGTTCCGGCCAGATTGTTCTACGCACGCGCATATGTATGTGTCTAACAATTAGGGGACCCCAGACTTCTCAGTTCTAAGTAGTAAGTTTATAAGTAATGAAGCAAATGAAAGACTATTTTAGAAAATTGGTAGTTCTTTTGGTTGGTGGCTCGTAGTAGGAATTAAAAATTTTATGGCAGCTCAGAAGCTTGACAATTTCGGTGATCACTGGTCGAAAGAATGCTCACCAGAAATGGGAGATGTTTGACGATAAGTGTTAAGGACTATTCTCACTGCATGCGGTTAACGCACCCCTGATCTTAGTCGAGGAAATATGGGAACCTCATTGGTGAAATATATTTCACCGCGAAAAACTCAAGAACCAGATTCTCTTTTTTTCTCGACGGCGATCAGAGGTGCGGCAACAGTATGCAGTGAGAATGCTTCTTTATTTACATATTAAAATCGCACTACTAAGCATTCTTATATTGTGGACGCATTTATCTCAGCATAACTTTACATTTACGTTAAATGCTCTTTCACAAAATTAATAAACGGTTATATATGCAGTCTGCTTTGCACTCTTCTTACCGCGGAGGTTGGCACTGTTATCGCTATAGTATTTCTGACTAACAACCATTACGTGAGAAAAAAGGTGGAATAATGCAAGGCACAGTATACATTTAGATTAATAATCTTACCCAAGACAAGTATATTGTGAAGGACCTTTAAGTGTGGTTTTCTGAAGAAAGAACAGAGGTATTCTCCCGAGTATTCCTGAGTGATGTTGACGATGTGTAGAGAGGATTTATCGGCCAGGCTGATCTTCGGGTCACTCGACACAGAGATGAATCCGGAGAAGAGCAGTCGAGAGGGGAGAATCCTCCACATTCGGACATCCGTCTCGGCTGTAATTAGAACCTCGAATCAGTAATGCAATACGTTGCTCCATGCCCTGACTTTTAAAACAATTTCCAGTTCTCCACCCCCCGAAAAAAAACATTTCTATATCCAGCTTACACTTGTGATTTTAGCCATAAGGATCCAAAAACCAAGCTCATATTTCATCCGATTGCACAAGTATTCTCTGCTCATTTTAATTTGCTTTCTAATTGTTTATATCAAAGATATGTAAGCCACTTATGTAAACACGCAAAACCTTTCTTTTTTTTTGTAGCTCTATCGAAGATATGATTTTATTTCTGAGCTCAGATGCATGTAAGAGACTATATTTCTTATAATAAAGCAATCTATCAAACTATATTAAATATACAATAAACAAAGATCGCGCTAGTATTATAACTTCTTAATAAAATTTTTTTTTGTCTAGTTTTAAAAAGACATGACAAAAACCTCGTTTTTTCTGAAAGTCTAAATCTGTTTAAAGTTTCCTGTTTTTTTGCGTAATAAAAATAAATCACAAAATAAACTATTCCATTGTTGACGGTTTACCATAAAATTATCTCTGAAGAATGAATTTTAAAACAGTTCAATTTCTTTCAATGAAAAATGATTTTTCTCCCACGGTGTAGCTGGTGGCCGCAAGCTCCTTACGACCGACTTTCGTAGCAACAACTTTTGGAACATTTCTGTCTTGAATATTTCTTAACTGATGCAAGATATATCCCGAAGAGCCATTACATTATGACCACCCTGCTAATAACATGTAGAACCACCTTTAGCCCTCAAAACTGCTAGCACCAGCCATGGCATTGATTCCACAAGGTGTTGATAGGTAGTCTGAGGTATCTGATACCAAGCGCTCACCAACTGGTCCTGCAATTCCTTCACATTGCGAGGGGGTAGCGTGGCAGCATGAATTTGGTTTTCCAAGTAGAACCACAAATTCTCTATTGGATTAAGGTCAGGTGAATTTGGGGGCCAAGACATGACTTGAAAGTCACTGGAATGTTCCTCGAACCAATCCATGACGATTCGACCCTTATGACATAGTGCATTATCCTATTGGTAAACACCATCCTCCGCAGGAAAAACTGTTGCCATGAATAGGAGAACCTGGTCTGCAACTATGTTCAAGTAGCTTACAATCGTCAGGGATTGTTCTATGAGGATTATGGATTATGGGTCCTAATGTGCCCCATGAAAACATTGTTCCTGGGCGAGAGACCATGAAAACCTGGGCGAGCCCATTGTTATAAATGGAGGGTGGTCATAATGTAATGGCTCTTCGGTGTATGTTACAGTGGCTACTCTTAATAATATTAATAATAATATTAAAAAAATACTCGCCTGTGTTGAGAGCGTTACAGGGCAAGAGGACAGAAGATCCCTCGATGACTTTCAAGTGGCTCGAAGTGGACAACATGCGAGTCTCCTCTTCGACACTCTTTTGTAATTCTGTGAGAAAAAAAACACATATGTAAATAAAACTCATCGAATCCTTTTATTTAAAAATCTTATTGTTGATAGAAGAAAAAATTAATAAAGGATGCAAACTCTAAATAACATTTTATCTGTGGATCGGACTTTTTTAATCAGTTTTTAATCAGTAACTAAATTCTGATATAAATCAATTGAATACCAGCCAAAACATAAAAATTAAAAAAAAAAAAAAAACTTTCCTTCAACATTAGCATTTAAGTAAACATTTTAAATAATCATTTCTCGGGCACGTCACGATTTTCATGCTGTGCTGAAAAAAAGTATAAAATTACTGAAGAGAGTAATAAAACATAAGAAGAAAATGCTTAAATAGTTTTATTTTATAATGCAGCCATAGATTATGACATAATAAAATAAATAACAAAATAAAAATAATAGCATAATACATTCCACATCACATAATGTGTCATAATAAGTTTTCAACTCTAAGTAATATGTTGGAAAAAAGTATAAAGTCGGTGCAATTTTTATAACAGTTATCAATGTCAGATCCTTTATTTTCGCTTGAATCTCGCATTCATGGACCCAGATAGAGTTCGTAAAATGAAGGCATCTTCATTGCATCTATCAAATTCGAGTTGCTCTTGAATTGCCGGCCAGATCTATAAACGCCTCTTACTATTACGTTCTAAAGGGTTTTCATCAAATTCAAATCTGGGCTACAAGATAGCCACAAAAAGGGATTTAATCTCATCTGCTTTCATCCCGGATTTAGATGAATATGAAGTAGAGACTGTCCTGTTGGAAGGTACACTCTCCGGATGTTAAGAGGAGCAACAATGCAATAAATTATCTCTCAATATATTCTGATAATTAATTGAATTTATTTAAAATCGTATAAATATAATTGGAGTTGTACCGACTGTTGCACTAGAGACTCAAAAAACAACGAACCCACCACCAATTGAAAATGAGCGTGGTTCAGTCCGTAAGACGTACCAAAAATATCGACAGCCATCTGGACCATCCAAATTAAACTTCTCTTAACGAGAAAAGACCACATTATTCCAATTCATGCCTTTCTTAAAGATATTTCTTTGCAATTGTTAAACGAGTATCTTGGTGTAATTTATTAAGCTGAGGTTTACCTTTTTAAATTGAATGTTCGGATTATTACCTAAACAATTTCTAACCGTGCGACTGCTGCATATCAATTTTAATTTGTGTAGATGACATCCTACCGTGACAAGCAAGCTTCCAAATTCGTGCCTTTCTTGCCTTCCAATATTCTTTTTACTGTCATGGCTTTCAGGATTCCTGAGGTAAGTATTCACTGCAGCCTTTGACCTTTTTTGTAATTTAAAAACCCCTCCAACTCATTTTTTTAATAAAAAAAAAGCTAAAATTCTAACTAGGTTACCTTATGAGTTTCCCTTGGCGTGCAAACTATCAAAATGTGCTTTAATACCAACTCGGCTTTGCTACAGCAAATAGCTTTCTCGCATGTTTTATGACTGACAATGACATAGTTGGTATCGACTTTATACTTTTTTCAGTCAATTTTGTCATGATTTTAATAATAAGCGGAATAAAAATAAAATAGTCACACAAAGCAATTTGGCTCTACATTTACAAGTAGAAAATAAATTTGCATATTCAGCTATAACAGTGGTGTTTCATATTTTACTCGACTTTATACTTTTTTCCAGCACTGTATTTAGAGATATCATCGGGGGGAGGGGGTGTTTCGCTTTGTAACAACTATTAAAAAAATAAAACTGCTGATGGATTGAAACAAGTTTTTCACTTTTTTCCGACAGTTGTTATAAAGGATCAACGAAACTAAGTATGTAACACTTGGGATACCACAAAAATTAATCAAGTAATCATAAATTAAATAAATTATTCAAGAGTGAAGTATTCAAAATTGATGAAAAAAAGCTGCATCGGTTATTTGGAATAAGGGATTTTAGTAAAAAAGAAATTTAATATTATTTACTTATTTATTTTCCGATGAAAGATAGTTTGAAAATCAAAACATTTACACGGTTTCAATTGAAAAGAAAAAAATTCTAAGTTATGTTGATGAATTAAGTTTATTTTTTTATTAATGTTTTACTTGATTCATTCACCCGTTTGACTAAAGAAATTCGCAATTAATTGAGGCTTGTGACCGTTCGTGAGCTGGGGGAGAGAGAAAGAGAGAGAGTCAATTGACTCCAATTGACCTCTCTCAGAATCAGCATTCATTCTTTGCTCTTGAATGTCTTTCTGACGACGGAACATTCATAAAGGAAACCCATATCTCTGAATTTTATATTCAGATCACAAGCATCATCCACAGAAGCAAAAAAAAAAAAAAAAACTTATCTTTTTTTAAGCTTTTTTTCCTATTTTCTTTGTTTTCCTTTAATTGAATTTTGATCACTGTCAGGCATATTACGTTCAGTATATATATAAGTTCAAAATGAAGATAAAACAAAGGAAAATTATAGACATATGAAAAAAGGGGAAAAAAGAAAAATAATAATAAAAAAAGTAACAAACAACTGAAAAAAAAAGATAATTTTTTTTTGAAAAATTCGGAAAATAAAAGATATAATCTTTTTATCAGCCCACACGATTATATCCGTAAAAAAGAGTGCTTTCTTATTGTTTTTCTTAATTTTCTTCGTGTTTTTATTTATTTATTTATTTTGCTATATATATATATATATATATATATGGGTCATTCTCACAAAAACAGTCATTTTCATGTCCCCCGTATTAGTTGTTGAAAACAAAACNTGACTGCAAAAATATCGTCAAGGAAATCATCAGGGTCACACTAGAAGATCTACTAAAAGTTAATCAGGTCTAGTCTCACTGGCCCTCCTCTCCAGATCTTCATTCGTTCCCCCAGTAGAGCCATCGGCCGGCATCCGGGCACGCTTGCTTTTACTTTGTGTGCCTCTTGTGTTTTAACTTCTTGCTAGTCTTGACTTGTATACCTCTACGGCCCTGACTTGTTGCTGGTTTTAACTTTTAAATTTTAAATCTTTCGAGCGCATGTAACTTTTTTGTATTACCACTGGTTGGTTTTATTTTCATGAGTCCCTATTGATTCATGGTTTTAACTATCTTGATCACTTTGTACCCCTTTTGGCTTGTTATTGCTCTTTTAACTTGTCGTTGTTATATATTTTTAACTTTCCCATTTTGGCTGTGTATTGCCAGTGTTTTATTTCTTGTGAATGTTTTGGGTGCTTCTTATGGCAGCGAGGCACGGCCATAATAAGGGTCTGTAGACCTAATATAAGGATCTTTTGATTCGGCTGTCTCTTGCTCAAAACACAACCAGTTTTTACTTACTTTATCGCTATGCATTGTTCTTTATCTTTCTTGTGTATTGTAAATTTTGTATCTGATGGCCTGTTGCCATCCATCCACTTGATGTAAATTTTGTATTTTGTATTTTTTGTATTTTGTATTTTTTGTATTTTGTGTTTTTAATGCCTCTCCCGTATGCCCATAGATGGGCGGGCCGGGGACATACAATAAAAAAAAATATATATATATGTACCATGTGCTTTATTAATGACACGATAGAACAATTAAAGTTTTAACTTGTAAAGCTGACACAATATCGTTACCACTTAGGGAAAAAAGAAAACTTCATACATCCGTACAAGTTGACACCCATGTAGTGATACTAATATATGTAACTTAAAATGTGCAATGCCCTCTTTCTAAAGTTGGCTGCATTAGCAAACTTTATGTCATCACGTCCATGGGTAGTCAAAACGCCATTCGTTTGGTGATAGAAATCTTTCATACATTGATTAATTTCATTGGTGTAATTTCGAAGACAGAATTTCCACTAAATATTCTTCTCATTATTAAACTTACAAATTCATTCCAAAAGTAAATGCTAAGTTTTTAATGACCATTCATTAATGAGATGAGAACACCACGCTTTTCGGAGTAAAATGGAACAAACTTTTGGAGTAACTAAATTTAGAGGAAGAAAAAGGAGGCAAAGGAGAAGGGTTTTCTTTTTCTGGCTCACAACTGCTATGATGATGACTTGCTTCCGTTATAACCGCTGCCAAATCGAGAGAAATGGAATTTAATAAATCAGTCACATTTTAAAGACGGTTTCAATGATTTTCAACTTGGGTGAAAGATTCCAAACCTTTTTTTTTTTAAATGTTAGTGAATTTGATCCATAAAAATTGTTGGAATGCGGTTTCTTTCTCTTCTTTTGGTTTTTAATTTTATTTCTAACTATTTTGTGAAAGAAGAAAAAAAAATACTCGTTGTTGCATAATCACAAAAGAAGGTTTTTTTTGGCCGGGGGGGGGGAGGGGAGGGAGGAAAACACTGGTTATTTGTTTTGTGAGAAAATAGTTTTGTTTATTTTAACTTAGGAAATATATAATTTTTATATTATGTATGTTATTTTCTCTCTATATCAAAAAATCGTAAGGGCCACCTGTTTTGGGTGCTCAACATAACGTTGCATTTTGTCTGGTTGCGCAAAAACTATGAGGCTGAGAACCTTCAAATTACTAAAAAATGTAAGAAAGTCTGCAAAAAATACAATGGAAGGAAAAAAATTAACATTCGATTATTTGTTCGAAAATTATATATATTTTTTTCAAATCTTCTAGGTAATTGTTTATTTCGTTATGATTCACACATTAACAAAATGTTCTTACATAAAACTACAATAATTGCATATTTTAAAACTAAGATGCTCAGTGTTTTTTGTGAAAAATATTAACGTCTAAGAAGAAATATATAGTGATAAATGAGAAACAATTATGGGGGGGGGGGATTGGTGAGCAAAGCGAGTAGAGGACAAAACCTCTAGGTTTTTTTTAACCTTTTTTTCTTCTTTTTTTTTAATAGGCAGTTTATAAGAAGTACACATACAAAAAGATATCAAAAATGTCTTCAAAAACTAAAGAGTCATTTTCTGTATTTAAATTAAATATTTATGTATTTATCGCAAGTTTTTTAAACTCCTCTCTGTAAGATTCTGTAACTTATACACACGAAGGGCTTGAAACAAAGAAAAGCCTCATTTTGGACGTTTTCAACATAGTGGTATTCTTAAAAATTAAGAAATGTTTGCAAAATACCTTCGTTTTTAAACAGTTTTCAGAAAGGGTGACTTTTTATGTTCCAATTTCAAGGAATGAAAATAAATAAAGAGGCATTTTTTATTTTTAAGTACCTTTTATATAGTTTACTATTCATTTCCCAAATTATTACGAAATTATTCTTGCAGGAATTACATTACATTTCAAATTTTTAATTGTTTGATTGAAAAATACTGAAAAATGTAGCACAATCCTGATTATTTGAAAATATATTTAATAATAAAAATGCAGACTATAGAATAGAGACAGCATTCAATGATAATTGTCTAGAAGATCAAAAACAGAAACAAAAGTTAACTTAAGATTATTACTAATTTATTGTTTCATTTTACAAATATTATCTGAGAATCGCTTCGACAAATCGCCAATTTGTAAACGAATCTTCTAAGATGTGCTGACACTTCTTAAAACAATAATAATAAAAATTTATTGCTTCGTTTTACAAATATTTTCTGAGAATCGCTTCAACAAATCGCCTATTTGTAAACGAATCTTCTAAGATGTAGTGACACTTCTTAAAACAATAATAATAAAAATTTATTGCTTCGTTTTACACATATTATCAGAGAATCGCTTCGACAAATCGCCTATTTGTAAACGAATCTTCTAAGATGTAGTGACACTTTTTAAAACAATAATAATAAAAATTTATAGTTTCGTTTCACAAATATTATCTGAGAATCGCTTCGACAAATCGCCTATTTGTAAACGAATCTTCTAAGATGTAGTGACACTTTTTAAAACAATAATAATAAAAATTTATTGCTTCGTTTTACAAATATTATCTGAGAATTGCTTCGACAAATCGCCTATTTGTAAACGAATCTTCTAAGATGTAGTGACACTTTTTAAAACAATAATAATAAAAATTTATTGCTTCGTTTCACAAATATTATCTGAGAATCGCTTCGAGAGAGCGCCTATTTGTAAATGAATCTTCTTCAATGTGGTGACACCATAAAAATAATAATAGTTAAAATTTTACTATGTGTAATCATATTTTCCTCCTTCGCCTTTTGAATTTTTAACGTGTTAAATGCAATTCGGCCTTCTTCCAAGTTCGATAACAGGTGTTTGAATAATTTTAATAAAATATTATAAGACACATTCTCTTTAAATATGACATTTTATGCTACATTTAAAATGAGCGAGTCATTAAAAATAATAAAATTTCGTTTCAAGTACTGTGTATTACAATGTCTTTCAAAAATTGTAAGAATATTTGAGAGGTTCTACTAAATTTTCTCTGAAATGTATACAAATAAATTAGAAAATAAATTATGTGCCGTAAGTTCTCTCAGCAATTTGAATTCTAAGAAACCGAAATAGATTAAAACCGTAAAAAAAACTTTTGAAAGAAGGAAAATATAAAATATTACGCAAATGCATTATACCTTACACTGGTAATTTATAAAATAATTAATATAATAAAAAATTATACAGTGCTTTAAAAACTACACTAAATAACGACTAACAACCTTATTTAGTGTAGTTTATATCTAAGTAAAAGTTATATATCAGCATCATATAAAAGAAATATAAGTTATATATATATAAATCGACGTAAAAGTTTTTAAATTTTGTTTCCTTGAAACCACGGCTTTCGAATTTGACTCGGTGACTTGTATTCCAGAAAATTTTTTGTTAAAACTACAACACTNCAGGGGGGGGGGGGAGCAGACAATGGAGAGGGAGAAAAGGGGCCCCAGACATCCAGTCAAAGGGGGCATCATACCAAAGAATATATAAGTGAGTCACATTATATATTCTTTGATCATACTATCATCTAAAGACATCTTACTAGCATCATCATGCCTCTTTAGATGCTTAGATATTTTAGATCCAGTTCGGTAGGATAGGCCCTACAATTGAGAAGGTTTTTAAGTCTAAAAATTACAAAGTTTGACTTATTTAACACATCCGAAATTGCTAGCTAAACTATTTAGACAAATAATTCCAATTAAATGAGCTCAACCCACGAATTAAGAGAGCTTAATAAGGCATTTGATATCTAATTTTTTAACTTGTATTGATCGACTCTTTGCTTATAAACACAGATATGATTCATCATTAGATTCAGCGGTTAAGAAACAATATCTCACTTGTCGAGATATCCCCCATATCCATGTCAAAAGCTTAATCCGGAGACAAAAATTTTACTTTTTATGGTTAAAAGCACTTACAACTTCAGTAGGGGAAACAGAGCGACTAGAATGAACATGGGGCTAAAATAGGCTTGAATAACTTTTTTATTTATTGGTCAAATTTCGTATGTAAGATATCGTAAATAAACATAGGTCTTTGGGGAGCTAGTGTAGACTCATGGGAACAAAGCTTATGTCCACATGCTTTTAAGTGAATATTTTCATTTATAAGTTGGCAACTTTATTTATTTTCTTTTTTAAATTACGGTAATATTAGATAAATATAAAAAAAAATTGTAACTTCTTGACAAGAATGATTCAAAAAGCGTTAACAAATTGGTACTAGTCGAGTTTTAAGTTTTTTTTTTCTTTTTTTTTTTAATAGAAAAAAACTCTGTTGAGTCTTATCTTGGTAAAATGGAAGTTTCTTAAGAATTTGAAGATTATGATGTTCAATTATTAAGAAACAAATATGTATATAGCTTTTCTAATCATAAATCTTCATTCTTTTTAGAAAAAAAAATCAGTAAATTTCAAGCGAAAAAATAGCTACCAAACTTCCATCACCAATAACTGATAGAGCTAGCAAGACTGTATATCAATACACAATTAAAGTTGGCGTTTCAGTTTTTTGATAACATAAAAAACAAATTTTAAAATATTTAACAAATAAACCAAATTAAATAATTGTTTTAAAATGTATTGATTTGTGTTCAAAATGTCTTTCTTAGTGTAATGAAATGCTCAATCATAAATCAGTATTTTAATTAATATATGTCAATATTTATTCTCCAATAAGACACAGACTAAAATTAATTTCATTTTTGCTTTAAATATACCTTTCTGATTTGTAATAAAGGACTACTTACGAAGTTATCAATTTCGTTCACACTAAGTGTGGACGAAAATATACTTTAAAAAAAAAAACTTAATTTTTTTGTAATTCCAAATGTAAACCAAAATGCAGAAAAACGTGTTACTGTTAAAAAAATAATGAGTTATAAACTATATTTAATATGGTTTTTTGTACAAATTGTAAAAAAAAAAAAAAAAAAAATCGCTATAATCATTCCTATTGACAAGTTTCTCTATAATCATTTCCATTTAATCGCGTTCAATCTCATTTAATTCAGAAAAAAAACACGGTAAACAATACTTTAATTGTCAAAATAATGTTAATGATAATTATTCCCCTCCCATCGAAACGCATAATTGTCAGCCACTTGGTTGAACTTTTTTTTCTTCTTCATATTAGGGTTATGCCTTACCTTTTACTATACTAAAAGTATTGACTCATTTATCTCCTTTTTTTAAAAATTTGGAGAAAAAATGTTTATTCAAAAATCAAGATTTATCCGCTAAGAGCTCTTATCTCAAAATCTCTTATTCTAAACTAAGCTTATCAAAAGTAATTTCCAGGCTCAGAAACATAAGTTAGTGCAAAAATTAAATTATTCTGATTTTCATCTTGTATAAAATGTTAAAAATCTTTTTTGATTACTTGATATTTTTGATTTGGTTGAAATTTTCAAGACATGTTCTTTACAGAAAACTAAAACACGTGTTTTTATTTTTTATTTTGAGAGAAAAACTTTTTTTCCCTCAAGAGTTTTGTGTGGTCAAAGCTGAGAATCTTCTGGAAAAAATCACATCAATTTACAACACTTTTTGTGAATTATAATTATTTCATTTTATGAATTATAATTATTTTATTACTTCCACACTAACTATTAAGGCATAAATACTGTGAGTGGACATTTGCATCGAAGGTGAAAGGTCATTCGAAAACCTTTTTTTGACTTTGACCATCGAAATCTATTTGTGCCAATAGCGAATCACAAATTTATATTTTTTGTGAATACATATTAATTAGTATAGTGCCTGAAAAATAAACATGCGTGTAGTGTACATTTGAAAATTGATCCTATAGTAGCAAGAAACTGAAATTTTGCACTATTTTCAAAGTCATTCACTGCCTTCGCCAAAACTAGTTGCTAATGAAGCAGAAACATAATCGATTCACAGATATAATATAGCCATAAACTTTGAGGCCCGTACCTGAGTCATTAAATACCGAAATAATTATGAGAAAGCTGCCAATTGGTTTTTAAAGAAATGTGATTTAGGCCCAACATGAATATTTGAACCTAATCCGAGATGAGCTTTAGTCTCTATCTGAAATTTAATATTGTAATTCATAATCCTAATTCAGCGTGAAATTTTTGATACCTTACAATTTAGTTAACCTCTAACAAGTTAATTTATTTCCAAAAACGTTGCAAACAAAGGATCCCCCCTTCCCCCGATGAAGTGATTTGAAAGAAGGTTGTTAGTCTTACCTGAGGAGGCAGAAAACGAGAGGAGGAGGAGGAGGAAGATCGCCAGAGATTCGTATTCCATCTCTTTCTTCTTTTTACTGTGAGAAGATAGGGTTTTCTTTCTCTTACATCGAATTCGCCAAGAAAGAACGTCATTTCAAACGCATCGCGCCAACTTACGCTTGGCATCGTAACTACTTTTTTTTTTTAAAAGAAAAATAATGTTTTTTTATCCCCTACCCAATTTCTTTCTTACTTTTTTTTCAATCGTTCGCTCGCTGCAGCAGTGATGAGAGTTTTGAAATAGTTCCAGCAGCACTCATTCTCATCTCGTAGAGTAGAGTTCCGGGCTTTTCGAAATAACAGCGTCACGGACATCATGTGACACTTTTGCTTTTTACAGATTACCGAATTGGAATTCATATTCTGTTGTTATGAGTTGCGATGTTTTTAGTAGTTAGTAGAAGTCGGGTTTTGTGTATGATGAAAATGCTATGAAGATAGAAAATAGGATCATAGCTCAATTTCGAAAAATTGGCAGCTGGTTTATTTTCTCCTAAATAATCTTCAGAAATCGGGGTTTGAAAAATATCATAATTTTTCTTTTAAAATAATCCAATTTTGTTTTATTTAAATCGAATTTTGATTACACGCCTAGTAGCTTTTAAATATTCAATTTTTTAGAAAATATATTTTAAATATTTGATTTTTTGCAAAATATATAACTTAAATATAAAGTAATAAATATATAAGAATGATTGCAAAAATGTGCTTAAAATGATAAATGTGACTGAAATATTTGAAAATATTTTTAATATTACTCAATATTCTTATATATAATATTTTTGAGAACATGCGTATAATAAGACAATTTAAATATTACATTATTAAACTAACTGATTATATGAATTTTTGTTAAAATTATGAAAGTATGCTCACATTTTTCGTTTTATTATTTATCAAATTTTTTGTTTTATTATTAGTTTAATACGCATATATTAAAAATTTTTAATAAAATGAATTAAATGACTGAAAAAATGTTTTACACAGCAAAAAAGAAAAAAAAAACTATAAAAAAAATGTAGCATGATATAAATAAGTTTTCTACCAAAAAATACTTTGATTGATTTCAGTTCGAATGAGCTAAACTTTCATATTGTTTTCTGGCAATATATATCAAGAGGGTGTTTTTTGTTTTTTGTCTGTAGAAAATCAAGAGGGTGTTCTTTGTCAGCAAAAAAATAAAAAAGTGAATTTTAGCTCAAATAAATGAAGATTTTTTTTATCGCACTAGGAGGTACCGTTCACTAACCCTCAATCTTCAATTCTTTGTTCCTTAAAAGTCAATTTAAAAAAAATCATTTTGTTTATAAAATATATCGTTATAAAGACTTCATATTAGCACATTTTGTAAATTTCCCGTTTTCCACATGGTTTTAGGAAAATCAGACCTTCTTTGCGCCAAATTTCAATACTTTGCGAGAATATCTATAAGAAGTCCTTTTATGATCCAAGTATTAATATTAAACAATACCCCCCAGTTCTTCTTGTTGTTTTAAATTCTAATGTTTATCGACACTTATCCAAACTTTTGAAATGAATTAAATTAATATTAAAAGATGTTAAACTTATATGGTAGTGGCTCACCTTAGCTCCTAAATCGACAGGTATGAATTGGCTCCTAAATCGTATAGGTATGATTTAGGAACCCACAAGTGGTACTATTTTGGCAAACTACATCACTGTTTAAACGAAGCATTATTCCTAGCCTCAAACAATTGTTAGCTACCAAAGAAACATGTAGAACATTACAGAATAAGCAGTTTAACAATTTATCTGATGCATTTAATAATTTACGCTTTATCCTTACACATGATGTTCTAAAATTACATTCAGAACTTAAATTAAAACTTAAACGCGTGTACACAGCCAGCTTCTTCTACCTGGATCTTTAGGTGACAAAAGCTTCTTAATTTACCTGCTGCTAGGGCATTCTAAGCTCAATACTTCATAACCAGGGACGGTGAAAGGGGCGGGCAAGGCCTTAGAGAGCCTCAAAGGGCAAGGCGGGTTATCGCCTGGAGCTTCAGAATATGGGGTTCATTTTATATAAAATAATAAATGATAATGAGTTGATAAATGTTTACAAACCTCTCAAATGTGTCGAAAAGTTGTTGGAAAAATAATTTTCAGCAAAATGGGGACATACTTAATACAAAGTGCCTTTAAAATAGTATTTAAGTATCTGCAATTATAAGCGCTATTTAAAATATCTCACGAGCAACGGAAATGAGTACAAAAATTCTATGAAATTTAACTAAATCGAATGATAAAACTATTGAGTTTGAAAAACGTTGTTTAAAAACACACCATTTTAAATTTATAAAGCTAATTAAATAAAAATTTGTAATGCAGGTTTAAACATGCTGAGTCTTTCTCATTTATATGAGCTATATTGTGAGAAAAGAAGACGCAAAAATTTAATCTGGAGACAAACGCTTGTGATTAGTACCATATTTATTACTATAGCTTAATATTTTGTATAGCTTGTTTTCAAATGAATAAATTTACTTCATAAAATTTAAAAACAAATTTCATCATCAATTTAAGAAGTGCTCTTTTCGTTGTTGTTTATTTCAGACTATTTTAACTGATTCTTTTTCTCCCAGTGTAGGTATGCTAATTGAACTTTTTCCATTAAGTGCATTACGTCTTCTTTTTATATTTGGGATGTTAACTTGTTATGTTGGTTGATGTTATGTTGGTTATGATGTTATGTTGGGTGTTTTATTCACGTTTTAATATTATTATTTAATTTTTAAAATTTTTTAGAAAATAATCTAAAACTAAGTAAATTTATTATATTTGCATTTTCGGATTTTAGACGTCCGATGATAAAAGAAATGCATAGGACAAAAAATATTGAGAATTTCTGTTCCAATTCTTATTTTATATCACGTATGTTTCTTAAATCAGATTTTTTAAATATTTTTATAATTTTATAACCATCGTTTACCAGCCGACCCAATTTTTGGGTTTACGACTACTAATGTTCAACTACGTAGCCTTGTAATTTTGAACATAATCCAGAAGACAATTGAACTACTGGATCAAGTATTGGTAAAAATTTGCCGTCGTGGAGGACTTTTTGATGGAACTAACCCAAATTTGCGTTACACAGAGAGGAAGATCACGAGAACCTCCCACGGTTCGTCTGACGGCAAGGGGACTCTAACTCATGATCCGTCTACCACTGAGGATATTTCACGTCAGCACTGTGGTCGGTGTAAGCTGGATGCGGAATTCGTATCGACCAGCCATCGCCGGGATTCAGTACAGTTCGTAAGGCGAACGCTCTATCCCCTGAGCCATCGCGGCTCTAAGAAAGAATTTAGGGTTGATACAGATATAATAATTTTCCGGTAGAAATATTGTAATTTAAAATACAAAAAGTAGTTTTCCACAGCAGTAAGACTACGCCACCGAGACAAATCAAGAAAAAAAAATTCCTCTAAAATTCTTTTTCTAAGATAGAGTTAAGGACGTCAGTATCGCCCGGGGCTCCAGAACGTCGGTACTGAGGGCAACTACCGGAGTATTCTATTTGTATTATAAATGTATATTATATTGTATATAAAAGTTCGAATTTTTCTAATGAAAAGAACAAAACTGTATTAATATATTTGGTACTTATTACCCTTACATAATCCTTCAACATTTAAGTTGTGAAAAATCAATTGTCAGTGTCAGCCAAATTAAGCCGAAATAATTTTTTTTTTAAAGTAGAATTTTTATTAGAACTTGATAAGGATTTTGGAGCATGACCATTTCTCTATCTAACCTTTAATTTACTGTTAAAATATTCATAATTAGTGGTGGAACAAAGTTCTTTTAATTCTAATTCATTAAAATATTAATACACTATCTTTGCTAAAACTACGGAAAAATTGCTGCAAAATTCTAATGAAAACTGCATCAATTACCATAATACGGTAACCAGTAGCATATACTACCGTCAATAGTACACAATAATTAAGTGTCATTTGTGAATGGCGATTTTCTACGGTTTTCCGAGTCAAATTTTCTATTAATCTTTTCACTTTTAACCTTGTTTTTTAGCACATAACTCACAATTTATTTTATTTCAATTAATACATATTATCAATAGTGTTAACAAAGCATTAGTGTTAATAATATGACGATTTTTTACCTCTCACCAAAATTAATAAGTATTTTTTACAATTATCTCCATTATAATTATCTCTATCTTCATAAGTATCACCATTATTTTTGCTTTTCAGTACATAACTTTTTCTAATATGAATTATCATATTACCGACATTAATTAAGAGGGCAATTCCCCGGAAGTGTCAACTTTTAAGTGAAATTTTTGTTTTTTTTCATGAATTGCATATTTTAATTTTAAAAATATGTTCAAAAATAGCCAAAGTCTACATATTGCCGTTTCATTTTTGATAATTTTAAATTTTTTGAATCTGGCAGCATTCTAAAGTAATCACATGGCTGACAAGTGAATTGTTCACATTTGTGCTCAAATTGTTTTCTTGAAAAATACTTATAAAATAAAATAAATGTATCTTTCTTTTGCAATAATTTGATAAAAATATGCATATAGAACAAAATGTAAACATTTTAAGTTTAATATATAAAATAAATGTAACTTCCTTTACGTCATTCCGTCACATGTCTTAATAATGCATAAATTTCCTGAGAACGAAGATAAAATGTGACATTGGCAAGTTAGATATAAAACCTCTTCAGAGATAACCTAATTTTCAAACTGTTGTGTTCAAACTTAATAATGCATAAATTTCCTGAGAACGAAGATAAAATGTGACATTGGCAAGTTAGATATAAAACCTCTTCAGAGATAACCTAATTTTCAAACTGTTGAAAGTTTTATTGATTCTTACATAAATATTAATCCTGTTTATCTGTTGCATTCTGTTTATCATTTACATATTAATAAAACATTTTTTAAATGAAGGCTTTCTTCTACTAAACTTTTCGTCATTCCGTCACAGCAAATAAATGTTAATAACTGCTAGCCAACCTGAGGATAATTTTCTAAATTCACATTTTACATTGCTTACACATTATACTAAGAGTATAAAAGAGTTCAGAAAAATAATAGCTGCAAAATTCGCAGAAACTACCAGTTCTAAGCGGCATGCCAAAAGCTTGATTGCCAAAATGTCATTCCGTCACGCAAATAAAAAGTTCGTAAAATTAAAATTAAAAAGGATAGTAAATCCTGTTTTTTTAGTTTATGAAGCGCATTATGCCAATAATAATGATATGCATGAGAAAAAAAATTTTTCATTTGAAATTAGATACATAGAAGCT